>NC_039479.1:1247005-1527060 GCF_003590095.1 Trichoplusia ni
GGTTGTATTGATGTAATAGCTGTAGTGGTATGGAAAATTGTGGCACGATTTTCCTGTTTTACGTTTGGCAAATCACACCCTTTAAAAAACTCCCGATGATTGATATTTTATAAGCTTTTCTTTCTTTGTTTCAGTTTGTGGTAGCCGCTGTCCTCGGTGTCTGTTTAGCAGACCGCCTTGACAACAAATACCTCCCACCCAGAGGCAACGCTGGTGCTGGTGGTTTCGGCCCCGGTTTTGGCGCCGCTGGTGCTCCGGCTTTCGGTAAAGGTGGTGGTGCTGGAGGTTTCGGCGGCGGCGCCGGTGGAGCCGGTGGATTCGGCGGCGGTGCGGGCGGAGCCGGTGGATACGGCGGTGCTGCCGGAGGTTACGGCGGAGCTGGAGCCGGTTCCGGTTTCGGCGGTGGTGCTGGAGGATACAACGCCCGCGGAAGTTCCTCTCCCGACGCTGGTGCTGAGATCCTCAGACAAAATAGCGAAGTGACCGCCGAAGGCTTCTCTTACGACTTCGAGACCTCCAACGGAATCCGCGCTGACGCTCAAGGTGTTGCGACTAACGGAGTCCAGTCTCAGGGTAGCTTCGCTTACAAGGGCGATGATGGTCAAGATTACAGCATCACTTACACCGCTGACGAGAATGGCTTCGTACCCCAGGGTGCTCATTTGCCCACTCCTCCCCCGATCCCTGAGGCTATCCTGAAGAGCCTGGAGCAGAACGCCCGTGATGAGGCCGCTGGAATCACTGACGATGGTGAGTACAATACACAAGTTAAACATAACCCACACTCAGACACCTCAACAATCTTAATGTGCCGATAACAAACTTAAAAGTTCAATATACTAGTTTTTGTGCTAGTTAGTACAAGCACATCAACTATTGCACTGATTATCAGTATAAAAAAGTTTGACGTAAAACGAGGCATAATGTCGAGTTTTTTACTATGGCGAGCTTAATTGCGAAAAAAACAATTGAGGTGATTACTCTTCCTATGTCAAAAACAATAAATAGACTACAGATTAACATATAAATCAGTTGCATGACTGATCAGAATATTCTTCATATTATCGAAATAGTAATTTCACATAGTACCTGACTACTTAAACTCTCCCACACTTTATTAGACCATTAGTAGCATCCTCAATTTTATTTCATAAGCTTCCATAAAACTACAAAATTGTATTACTGAAATTCCCTACATTACTATAACAACTGTAATAAACATCGACTATTAGAAAGCATCAAAACAACAAGATTTACAAACGAAACACTGAGCAACTAACTCATGCACTTAATCTTGTCAGGGCTCAGAAACGAATCATAGATAACTTCTAAACATCTTAACTGCGATCATTCTTCAGACAACACACAAACATGCATGTAAACTAATTTGTAGAGAATACAACACACACTCACACACATACAAAAACATATGCTAACTCTATCTAATGTCCGGGATAAGGCTATAGTCATACAAAACGTAATTCATTTCTAAGGCAGAAAATTCACTGCATTTCACATACGAAAATGTTTTATTGTTTAACTCTTACCGCAACCGATTTATTTTGCATACTTTATTAATTGCAAAATAAATGTTTAATAAAAAGTAGAGTCAACTGCCAATCAATCAATCAAATTAACCTGTTGCGAGGAAATATATGCTCTCAAGCGAAAACACTGGTATCAAAAATCTTAAAATCATCGACGAATGGGCGTTAGCTGAGTTACCTTTTCCCTTTCAAAATACATTGTAAGGGATTTTGAAGGCATGTGTGTGTAAAATGCTAGATTTCAAGTGTTCTTAAGTGTACGTAATCTGTATTTGAGTGCACTATTCTGATGAGTTACAAAATGACGTGGGATCGTTGCATCATGCATCGTGATCGTGCTAGAAGCAAACTAAGGCAGTACATAGGTCGGTCTTTTAATTGATTTCACAGTCAAACTGGGTGTAGATTGCAAACGCTTAGAGATAAGTGATGTAGTGTAGGGCTTGTATCTAAAAAATGATAAAAAAGTTTTTTATTGGTAAATTTTTGCAACTGACTTTACTTAATACAAGCCTTGGGGAAAGAAATAATGAAAAGATAAAGCGAAGAGCGGGATTAAAAAGCTGACAGGAATACCAGTCATTTTATATATAAGGAATCGACAAAACTTGAATCAAAACATAATTAAAAAAAAACTTGCTCCAATTTTCGATCTCTAAAAAATAGGTTTCGTTTTCTTTGTAGGATTACAAACTGGAAAAAACATTTAAACCCCATTACAGATAGCATCAGAAACCTTGTCGATCATATAGAGTCAAGATCTCAAATTAAAAGCAGATTCACTAATTAAATCCAACCATTGCCTTTGATTACCTATAAAAGCACTTAAATGCAAATAATTGGGTTAGACGCATCCATTAGATATGCTGCCATATTTGAAGGCAGATCTTCATTGCCTTACGAAATAAGGTTCTAAGTCTATACTACATATTTCGAATAGTTTATTGAACTGGTCACTTCAATAAATATTGATAAACGCATCATTTGTACAAGGTAGTAAATCATTTGCTTTATTGGAAATTGTAGAGTCAATTCAGAAGTTATAATATTTACCCTGATAGACGTTTCTCGAGTAAAATTTGCTTGGTTTTTATATTGTGTAACACTAGTTTGTTGTCTCAATGCAACATATGCACATACATGATGTGGAGATAGATTACAGATCTATACGATTGCAAATTTCAATTAAGATAAAATTAAAACATTTTTAGTCATTAAATTTTGAAAAGCAATATGGTTCAAATTAGTCTAACTAGCGTAAAACCTAATTAAAACTTAGTCAAATTTAGTTCCCATTTTAAATACTAGTAAGCAGCTCCATAAAACCAGAATACTCATAAAATATACATATGTGACCCAACAGCCTTATAAGGTAGTAATCAATTTTCTGTGTAATAACAGAAATTACTCGATCATAATACTGCGGATATCTTTATATTGTTATTAATATTATGAATTGAATTGTTTGTTAATGATAATGTGTTATTGACAACGTGTCATCGTATAAAGCTTGGGTTAATTACTTGACACTGTTATAGGCTAGGTTTATTATGCCTACCGTGTATCGTTAATCACTTGTAGACCTTAAGATGCGCCGCAAAAAGATCCATCGTTTTTTATTGATTTTGTACAATAATAGTTTATTGAAAAGATGCATCACTATGTATTGAAAATATTCAAATGCAAATCAATCAATCCTCAAAAAATAAATGAGAGGAAAATCGCAGACAGAAAAATTTGAACAATACAAAGGCTCGTAACCATCAAATTCATGTCCAATCCAATCTTAAATCCTATCCAATATTATAGAATATCATTTCGAAAAAATATGTAAGTTTTATCAACGAAAATAATTTAAAAAATCAAGAATGTTACACCAAATACCAATCTTACGACATGAATTAGAGTTAATAGGCATGAAAACATCAAATTCAAAACAAAGTCCTAAAGTGGAGACAAGATGAATAATAGCGATAATCGATTACGTTACATAGGCGACGAGTTTGGAAATCAATTTATCTAACGCGCAGATGAATCTGATAAAGTCTGGAGTATCATTTAGTATCGAGATTGTGCTAACGAATCGATTCAGGCAATTGTCTTTAACTGGTTACCAATATATTACCTTTTTAAAAAAGTGATGTTAAAAAAAAATCTCCCTAATATTTTTTTTTTGTTTTTTTATAAAGAGTTTTTTTTTCATAAACTATTGTGCCATCTACAAAAAAGACTGGATTGGTTTCGAAACAACAAAATGTCAAATAATAGATTCACACGGACTCTCGATTTCTAAATAGCCTAAGGACGATATTAATATCTCACCCTAGCTTTACATAGAATACAGAAGGTACGAAAGGTTAAACTACAATCTTGGTACAATTAACCCGGTTCTCAGACAGTCGCGAAATGACCGATTTGTCAAGACTGCGATTAGCTTGATAATGACGGCTCCAAACTTCACTTAATGAGCTTAGTTAGGGTTTTACTGAAAGCAACTGAACATGAAAAAAGTTTTAAATTCTTTGGACCAGGCTAAAAATAATTGGCCAATTTAAAAAAAAAGCAGTTTTAGTTTTTTTTGCGATTGGATAAATAAATTTACTGTACATCGATTTAAAACATTATCTGCATAATAGCAAGTACTGATTCACACCGAGTTCATGGAATGACCAATTTCTCAACAATATGGGACGATACTAATGCTCTGCCCCGGTTGCTCTCGGTCACGACGCGGCCGCACCAGTCACCGGTTAGGCGTGGTGCACACGATCCAGACTGCAGATTAGGAAAGGTCAGACAATGCATGTGCAGTCTGTCTTTTTAGCTTTTAGAATGACATCTAACGAAATTTACCTCGTTTCTAAATTCCAATTGTTATTTAGAACGATGTTCGGTTTATATTTGACTGTATATATTTACTTGTGAAATTAAACAATGTCAGGTATTTAAATATAAATTTAATTTAAACAGTTAAGTTTTAAGAATAAAATATTTTGTTTTAGAAATCCAGCTTCATTCGTGCGTGCGAACGTTAATCACAAAATCAAAATAATAGAGTTACTCAAAACAATCTACCAACAAACATAAAATTTAGTTAATAGGATGAGCCGTAAAACAAAGCCTTAAGTGACACTTATCTAAAATTGCATTACCGAATTACTCAAAAGCAAACATTCCATAATGACCGCGTTTACCGGAGATGGGCGGTAATAGCGAATATTAATGACTAGTGCTACAGTAATAAAGGTTTCATCTAGATAATGATGCGTTGCAACACCGATGTGAACTAAGCTTTACATTTTGTAACTTACTGCAGCGAAAGTGTTTTGTGGGATCTTCATGTTAGACTAAGTTAGCAATGTTGCTTTACATAATTGGATTAAGTTTTTCTCTTTTGAGTTGCACTGAAAATGTAATTTTAACGGTTGACGAAAAAAGTTGGATAGAAAGACATCAACGCGCGCTAGTACTCCTTTACACGATTCGTATAATGTTTGTCTGCCCCAACTTAAATATTCACAAGTGTATTTAGTTCATATTTTTGCAATTTAAAATGTACTGAAACCAATTAAATTTAAAAATCAATGCGTTTCACAAAAAATTGCTTTGATAGGGTACTCAAATTACTTTTTTCACCTAGAACAAAACAAGTCAAATGTCACAAATATAATTGAATTTTATCAACTTATCAAAACAGTATAAGGTAAACCTAGAACTTTACATGTAGGTACCGTGGTTATGGCGCTTTGTTCTGCATTCTCATAGTTACAAAATGTGGGAATTCAAGATTGAGTGATATTTCTGTACTATATTAATTACCTTAAAATTTACAACGTGTTGGGAAACAACGGCAGTTTTATCATCATTTTGTTTGTTAAACGGCTGTGAAGTTTTGTTTGATGTTTTTGATTTTAATCATGATGTTATATTTAATCCCATTATTCATTTTCAACAAGACTAAAACTCTATTTTATAATTACTTCTTTGTTCCATCTGCTAAATGATTAATTACCCTAGTCAAAACTTATACCAAACCCTGCAATTAAACCTTAGAATCATTGCAGAAGATATAACAATAAAACATACTCTTCTTACTTCATCCTGTATTAAATTCATTAAATCCACGCTAATGATTTCCCATATACGTACATTAGATTTGCGCAAATAGAATGCGGATAACATCATACTGACGTTAATTTTCGAAATATGCTTAAGGCTACATTGTTGTTGATGAAAAGAGATGGCGCTCTACAACATGTTATGCACTTTCTCGCTTCTACAACCACAACAGCCTTACTTTGAGAGGTGATGGTAGGCCCCTGTCATTTTGACGGACAGGTTGGCTCATTTATTTCTATAACTAGCTTAGGTAACAGGTCAACGATGAGCATAATGTGATGAGATATAGTTAACTAAAGATAGTTGGCTTTTAATTACATCATAGTTTAGTTTAGAATGTAGAGTCAATAGAGGGTTATAATTAACGGACTTTAGTTATGATACAGTTATGTTTTCAATTAGTGTTTTGATTTCTTTTCACTCAAATTACATTTTCTTGACGGAACAACTTAGGCAAAAAGAATACTTTTCTGTTTTAAAATATTTTTTTTTAAATTTTCAAGATTTTTCTTGTAGTAAACGTAGAGGATGCTTTAGGCATCACAATTTTCAATTTTATTACAATCCAAGAACGATTTTACAATACTCATCCGCAGAAATAACATCTGACATCAAATCCGTTAACCATACAACCATAAATTATATCATCAAACATTCCGATAAAATGAGCAGCTGCATAAGATCAGTCATTGAGATAAACATACTTAGCCTAGAACCTGCGATGCCTGCATGACCAAACAGTGCGGTCATCTTTGCATTCTAACTGCGATACAATTTAAATAATTCGAGCGAACGTTTTGCATCCTTGAGGCTTTCGATGAGTCGTCAAAGGTTGGAAGTATGTAGGTTATAGTTTTATAGAGATAGTCATTTTAACTTTCTGGGTAAATTTAAATTTTAAAATGGTGTATTTTTTAAAAAGCAAATTTTTCTTTTGATTCTCCCTTGCCTTAAATACCATGCTAATCCGTCAAAGCAAAGGGAAATGTAGAGACAACTTTTGAACATTTGACTCTATAGGCTAATGTGTATTTAATCAGCGTAAGGTACATTTCAAACTTGATTGTTTTTTAATAGTTTTTGCAATCATGTATTATGTGATGCTAGTGATATCAAGCCTTTAATAGTTACGTCGGTAGCAATTTTAATTCAAGTTTCTGTAATTTTCCATTTAATAACTCATATTATTTTAATGACAGAATATGCCTCAAAGCAACGCAACTCATTTAATATGACAATGGAAAGAACAACAACAATTTAAAGTAAATAATAGGATATTTACATGCAACCGTTATTTCACAGCCTTCGTCGTAAATACACCAAAATGTGTGCGTGTTTGCAGTTACAGTTATTTTGTAATTGAAAATGGTATATGATGTGCTTAACTTATTATGACGAAGGTTACTTACGAAATCATTATAATCAGAGTTTTATAAAATACTATTATCAAAGCTTTATATTTTCAATCTCCCTTAAAAATAAGGCAGTCTCTTACATAAATATGACTCTACATTTTTTAAATTAAGATTATTTATTTTCGTCAAAAATACATCTTTAGAATTAACACGGTAGCTATCTTACTAACCTTTCTCTACTTTGCTATAAACTACAGATATTGGCTCACACTGTCCGTCAATTTGTAGAACGCCAGTCGTGAACCCTACGCGTGAAATGCCCTGAGAACTACACTACAGATAATTTGCGATTGCGCATAAATTACTTGTGTTGATATATCGAGATCATTTTGTATGCACTCTACACGTTAATATTAACATTATTACTACATAAAGTCTGCGGTTTATAGGAATTCCGATATCCAATCAAGCAGACGCACCCTGAAATAGCGTGATCAATGTTTTCTCACAGAAAATAATAATACACATTAGCTTCTTGAAGGCTCTTGATCGGATTAGCACTGGTTATCAAGATAATGCTGTGTTATAAATTATGTAAAACACTTCGGACATTTCACTTCCAAGACTTTGCTTTATGACATTGATGCTCATTCTGAATTAAACCTTAGTGCTAACTTAAGTTGCATTTTGCTTTTTCTCTAACTTGATCTTCTTCAGAAAAGAAAAAAGATAATCAAAACTCTAACTTACCACTCTCACTTTAAGGTTTAATCTTAGTATTTTGAGAGATACTAATGTAATGCTTTTTTCCTTCCAGGTACTTACCGCGGTGAGGGCGCTGGTGCTGGCGCTGGCAACGGCTACCCTAGCGGCGGTCCTGGTGGTTACTCTGGTGCCGGAGCTGGCGCTGGTGGCTACAACGGTGCTGGAGCTGGCGGTGCTGGCCGTGGTGGAGCTGGGTCTGGTTTCGGCGGTGCAGGCTCCGGCTTCGGCGGTGCCGGTCGTGGGGCTGGTGGTGCTGGATCTGGCTTCGGCGGCGCCGGTCGCGGTGCTGGCGGTGCTGGTGGCGCTGGAGCTGGCTTCGGAGGAGCTGCTTCCCGTCAGTACCTCGCCCCCAACGCTGGCGGCAGGGGCTCCGGATCAGGAAACTTCAACTCTCAGACTGGATACCGATACTAAGTTTGGATAATCGTCTTGATGCTTGGAGGTGATGACTGTGCAAATGTACAAAAAAGAACTTCAATTTATAAGTTAAATATTAAACATCTTTTTTTTATTTTTCTTGTAATCGCGTAGACTTTTTATAAAAGTCTAGGTCATTATTATTTTTTGACAAATTATTTTTATATTTTCATTATTTTATGTATTAAATTGTAATTTGCACAGCCGTTAAACAACTTTCGTTAAACCTTGTTATCGACCACCGTATTTATTAATTTCATTTTTTCAACAACCCTCCTTCATCATAAAGATTTTTTTAATGACGATACTTTGCTGTGACATTGCTGTAATGATTTTTTGTTAATGTTTTGTTTATCATACTGTCTCTTTTCCTCTTTGTAATGTGATCTCAAATCTTTGTATAAAACTTTCTCTTCTGTTCTAAATGAAATTACTTTCGTTAAAATGATAGTTTATAAGTTTTTGTAAAACAATACATGGACAGTATAGACGTAAGATGGAAAATGTATAAAAAAATTACATTTAGTTATTAAGATTTGTAAATATAAAATGAAGCAACGAATATACGACTTAATGCAAAACTTATTTTTTTATTTTACTTCACCTTTATTTCGTACTAGCTGTTGCCCGCGACTTCATCCCCGTGGGTAGAAGATATAAATTATGATTTAGGTATACCTGCCCGGTTTTTTTCACACTTTCCATTATATCTTAGCTCCTATTAGTCGCAGCGTGATGGTTTATAGCCTAAAGCTATTCAACACAAAAATATTTTTTCTATTTGGACCAGTAGTTCCTGAGATTAGCGCGTTCAAACAAACAAACTCTTCAGCTTTATACATTTTTTGAGTAGTGTAATTGGTTTTTTTACCGTTCTATTCTATTTAATAAATAAATAAATATATTAGTATAAATTGCAATTGCATTGATTGATGATCCAGTTCTTTCACAAAGATAACCTAAAACTCTACAAAAAAAAAATAAAGGAGATATATTGACTATTTACTTGATATACTAAACATCACATTCGACAAACGCATTTGGTATTGGTAGCCTCAAACATTCCAGTTTTTTTTCTTAGGCTTTACAGAAAGATTTTGACTTAAATCATTTTACACTATTTATTACTCAAAAAGATCTATCTCTCAAAGATAACTGTTTATTTTCAGTATTTGTTGTTTGCAAAAACTTCTCAGTAACTACGGTTTATGACATGCAGCCAACAGATAGACGAAGAGGCGGACAGACAGCGGTGACTGCAACAGTGTACAAGAATTCCACATTCCCGAGATTCACACACGTTTTAGAAGAGAGCGCTTTTGATGAAAATTAAATTAAAAAGGTGACGCTCTAAATTTCATTTTTAGCTTATGAAATTAACAGTAGCCACAAACAAATTATACGAAAAGTGAGATACGAACCTACGATATAATTTAAATAAACATGAACTCTTTGACTCTGGCTTGAGCATATAATTCATACATTTCATTCAGTTCATACTGATAACAAATTAAATCAAAATTATTCCTAGTAAACATCAAAAACTCAAACCTTATGTAAAACCTTCATTGAATAAATATATAAACAAATTAGTCGGCTTCTCTTAGTTACTTTAAAGGAATACATAATGTTAGACGTATCTTAAAGATAAAAACTAGTTCTTTTCCTTTTAGGCATCAACCCATCATGACTATATAAGGACCTAGTCTAGCACCTTAAGCAAGTGGTGACTAAGAAAATGTAAATTTTCCTCTTGACTTGGCTGAAGGCTGCACCGGCTCAAAAAAAATTAAATCAGCAGTCAAATTAAATAACAATTTATTTTCGACTTTCCTGATATCCATTCCCTTAAAAATCGTAGACTATCACTGACGGTATGGTAATAAGAATACTTAGTTATGTGACGCTTGAAATGTCTCTCATGTCAGCCCATAGCAGTCCACTGCTGGACGTAGGCCTCTCCATAATTTCTCCAGCGCGACCGGTTCGTTGCCACCTGCATCCAACGGAACCCAGCGGTTTTAACCAGGTCGTCGGTCCATCTGGCAGGTGGCCGTCCCACACTGCGCTTGGTGGTACGTGGTCTCCACTCCAGAACTTTTCTGCCCCATCGGCCGTCCGATCTTCGCGCTATGTGGCCCGCCCATTGCCACTTCAGCTTGCTAATCCTACGGGCTATATCGGCGACTTTCGTTCGTCTACGGATCTCCTCATTTCTGATTCGATCCCGCAGAGAAATGCCGAGCATAGCCCTCTCCATAGCTCGCTGAGCGACTTTGAGCCTGTGGAAAAGTCCCTTCGTGAAGCACCACGTCTCAGAGCCGTAAGTCATCACTGGTAACACACACTGGTTGTACACCTTTGTTTTAAGGCACTGAGGTATTTTGGACGAGAAAACGTTGTGCAATTTACCGAACGCTGCCCAGCCGAGTTGGATCCGTCTACTGACCTCTCTCTCGAAGTTGTACTTACCTAACTGGACTGCCTGTCCTAGATAAATGTATTCGTGTACAACTTCAAGAGCACAGTTCTCAACAGTGACTGTGGTGGGTCTAACATGGACGTTGAACATAATTTTAGTTTTTTCCATGTTCATTTTGAGACCCACTTGTTGTGATACTCTGTTGAGGTCTCCGAGCATTTGCCCTAGTTCTTCCAGCGATTCTGCCATGACCACGATGTCGTCGGCAAACCGAAGGTGAGTGATGTATTCGCCATTTATATTAATGCCTCGTCCTTTCCATTCCAGAAGCTTGAAGGAATCCTCTAGAGCAGCTGTGAACAGTTTCGGAGATATGACATCTCCCTGTCGTACTCCTCTTTTTAAAGGGATTTCCTTCGTGCAATGCTCCTGTACTCGGACTGACATGGTGGCGTTACTATACAAACACTTCAACACTTCGACGTACCGATAGTCAATACGGCACCGCTGGAGAGACCTAAGGACTGCCCAAATTTCGACGGAATCGAAGGCTTTCTCATAGTCCACAAACGCCAAGCAAAGTGGCCGATTATACTCTTCGGTCTTCTGTATAACCTGCCGCAGCGTATGTATGTGGTCTATGGTACTATAGCCTTTTCGGAAACCGGCTTGTTCGGTAGGCTGGAAGTCATCGAGCCTGCGTTCAAGACGATTCGTGATAACTCTCGAAAACAACTTATAGACGTGACTCAGCAGTGCTATGGGCCTGTAGTTCTTCAACAAGGTCTTGTCACCTTTCTTGAAGAAAAGTACCACAACACCCCCGTTCCACGCCTCCGGCGTTCTGCCCTCGAGCAAGGTGGAACTAAAAAGCTTCTGAAGGACTTTCAGTACCGGCAATCCGCCCGCTTTCAGAAGCTCTGTGGTGATTCCATCTTTGCCCGGCGCCTTGTTGTTTTTAAGCTGCTTGAGAGCTATCCTAATCTCGTACAGGCTGATGTCCGGGATGTCTTCGGTGTAGTGTCGGGTTAGCTTGGCTCTTGGGTCTCCCTCCGAGCCAGGTGGCTCAACTGAGACCGAGGTATACAACTGTCCATAGAACCTCTCTATCTCCCGTAGTATCTCTGACTTATCAGACGTTACGCGTCCATCCTCTGTCTTCAGCTTCGTCAGCTGGCTTTGCCCAATAGACATGTCTCTTGAAAAGACTTTGGAGCCTTGGTTCCGCTCAATCGTCTCCTTAATATGCTGCGTATTAAAGGAGCGAATATCGCGTCGCAAGGACTTTGAGATCTGTCTATTGAGCTGCCTATATGACTCTGCGTCCTCAGAAGTTTGGAGCGTCATAGAACGTCGACTAGCCATGAGATTCCGGGTGTGGTCGGATAGTTTTTGAGGTTTATTTTTACGGTTGGGCTTGAAATACTTAGCCCCAATCGTACGGACAGTGTCTACCAGCCTGCTATTCAAATCGTCCACCGATGCGCAGCTGTCTAGCCATTCGAAGCGATTTGCTAATTCGAGTTGAAAGTTCTCGGGGTTTTCGATATGTGCAATAGACGGTCGGAGCGTAGACTTCATCAGACGCGATCTTTCGAGTTGAACATTGATATTCAATGTGCCTCTCACAATGCGGTGATCGCTTCCGGTTTTAACCATATTGATCACAGAGACATCATTGAATATCTGTTTTTTGTTGCTCATGATGAAGTCTATCTCATTTTTGGTCATACCGTCGGGACTCATCCAGGTCCATTTCCTGTGAGGCGGCTTCTGGAAAAAAGAATTCATCATATAGAGTCCTTCTTTTTCCAGAAAGTCGGCCAGCCTCTGTCCCCTGGAGTTCCTCTGCCCATAACCAAATTGCCCCACTTTCAATTCACCATCACTTCTACAGCCCAGCCTTGCATTGAAATCTCCCATAACAACAGTATATTGTGTTTTGGTGTTGTGTATGGCTCTACTTACGTCCTCATACACAGCTTCCACCTCATCATCAGAATGTGTACTTGTAGGGGCGTAGACCTGTATGACCTTCAGCGAATACCGCTTGGATATTCTGAGTATAAGGTACGCTACCCTGTTCGACACACTTCCGATGGACACAATGTTGTTCTTGAGAGACTTGTGGACGATGAACCCGACACCACCTTGGGACTTTCTGTCTCCTTCCCGGAAGTAGAACAAGTGACCGGACTGTAAGGTTATCGTATCCTCACCCTCTCTACGGATTTCCGACAAACCTATTACGTCCCAACACAACTTGCTCAATACTTCTTCCAGTTCAACCAGTTTCTCGTCTGTCCTCAAAGTGCGCACGTTATGTGTTACCAGGGCCAGTGGTCGGTTGGGGTGGTAGCCTGGCGTCTGCCGGAGATTCTTAGCACCCCCTGCCCCACCGTTTATCTGGCTGCTACCGTGGCCAGGACTAGTGGGGCTGCCGGGGACTAGGGGCCTGGTTCCTGGTGCGTTCTTCATGGAGGTATTTAGCCTACTGGTGCCACGCTGGCTAGACGGGTTGGCACAGGGTTTCTTTCGAGTTTTCCTTCTCTGACCTTGATTCCGTTGGCACATTATCTACATATTTGGCCAATGTATCCCTTAGTCGCCTTTTACGACACCCACGGGAAGATAAGGGACAGTCCTATTCTTAGCCGGGACTGCACGGATAAAATGTCTCTACATTTTACTTAATGATAACAAAGTCAACATATCACTTGAGAGAAACATTTTGCTCAGAGTCGTTCCTGAAAATGTTATCCTCTTTTCTTATTAGAGCAACAGAAGGTCAGTGTTTGTTTTCTTTGGCTACAAGCTTGAAAAGTCTTCCAAAGCAGTCAAAGCTTGCACAAATTCTAATTGTAGAGATGACGTTAAAAATCCTACTAATTAACACTGCTAGCATTATAAAGGCGAAATTTTGTAGGTATGAAGGGATGCTACTCTTTCGCACAAAAACCACTGAACGGGTATGGATGAAATTTGGTACACCGATAGTACATAACCTAGATTTTTTAAGTTAATTGGTTTCTCCCAATTTTTTGTTCCTGATGGATCATTTTTCTATTTATTGCTTTCGGAGTTATCGGCAAAAGCCAGTTAAAAATAATCAGTGTTTTGCTAAAATCTATTAGAAGAAAAGTAGGAAAAGCGTCATCGATTGAAGATAAATAGAGAGAAATGAAGCATACATATTTAAATAATTAATAGTATTGAAGAATAAAAGAGCCCTGAGTTGTATCATAAAGTAGACTCATCATGCGCCTGTCATCACAGCTTAGCCATTCTTACAGAGTACGTTCTACTGCGAGCAATGTTTATTTAATGCACAAACGTTTCTAATATTGTAGGCGTTTATTGTTGTGCATAAGATAAACATAATCTATTAAAGTAACTTATAATAAAGAATAAAAGTAGTTTTAGTTAATTAATGATTGAGAAAAAAGGGGGTTACACCAGTAACAAAATACTTTAGGGATCCTTAGCGAAATTTGATTCAATTTGCTTCATTAAGCAGCTATATCTGAGAGTGATGTTCAAAATAGTTTATCAAAGACAACTAAATAGTTTCAGAGAATTTATACAGTACTGAACAGCTTACAACGCTCTTATTAATACACGTCTGGGTCAAAAGGGAAATAAAAAAAAATCTAGGGATGGACTGATCGTTTAGTATGACTTTAGACAAGCCTCTATAAAGAGCCATCTATTGGTCGAGTTAAGAATTACAAGCAACACGAGTTACCTTAAAATAGAGCCTTACTACAAGTTTTAAAGATTTTGACTTGAGTCGTTTTTCCTTATTCGAATAAATATGATATCACATGACATTCGGAGTCTTACGAATCGATACTGGTAGTATATGTCGCATCAATAGATGAAATCCTTAACATTTTTAGGTCTCAACCTTCGAATCTCAACTCATGTTGTTTTTTTTGTTTTTATTTAGCAAACATTCAAGTCATAAGCTCAAAGACATCCCGATTCAGGACAAGCATTCGTATATCATACAACCGTTTGTCCTACGCGGGGATCGAACCCGTGACACGTCACACCCATTGTTTTTGGAGTGGTGACCTTATCCACTTGGTTGATAGGTAACGAAAGTAATACTTTTATTTAAGTTTAGTCTTCTGACAAGATATTAATTAGGTTTTATTATTAGATATTAAAATTAAAGAAAATCACAATTGTGGCATGTGGCCTAAATTTGAAGTCCGTCTCGTTCTAATTATATTTAACATTGCGTCACTGATGTAAATTTACCTACTTAATACTTATTCAATTTTACAAACAATCATAAAATAAATGCTCATGTATGGAATGACAGAATAATTAATTAGGTATCTTTTTATAAATATCGCAAGTTACAATATTCTCTAAATAAAAAAGAAATTAGTATCTATCAGAATGGTGCTGATGTATTGTGTCCTTGTTAGTACAGTAAGCAACAGAAGTTCGTAAAAACAATCAGATTTACAATGTTATATATATAATTATAAATGCAAGACCTTAAAATTAGAGAGTAAATACAAGCAATAGATAGTTAGAAGAGGCTCTACATAGCACTTTGTGGCTTCTTTTCGCAAAACAATTCTGTATTTAGAGTTAATCGTCTAAACCCTGGTGAAAATATATGATTATATGATTTATTTTAATCAAAAATAGAATAAATATTCTGAGTAAAGTGTAGGAGTTTGAGTATTCCGTAGTAATAGACTAAAAAGAAACTGTGAAATTACATTAACTACGGTTCACGAGACAGACCCTGTTGAGAGGCGGTCCGGTGACCAGACTGCATGCATTCTAATATTATATTTTTTCTCTAGCAAACTGTGTCCCACTGCTGGGCAAAGGCCTCCCCCGAATCCTTCCACGATTCTCTATTCCGGGCCGCATGGAACCAGCCTACCAGCCTACCAGCCAACCAGCCGATAAGCGTTATTCTAATCATAGGATTAAAAAATATGTTTCTGTCCCACTTTTGTTTCTGACTGTACATATCAAAAGCACAGATTCAGTTCATTAGTTTTTATCAGATACAGAGTGTTCACGATTTAGTAATCTGTTTGTGTTTTGTGATCTCGTTTGTGAGAACCAATTAGGATGATATTGATGTTACATCATGTCCTTGCTTAGCTGAAAACAGGGATCCAATTAATTTTAAAGATAAATTTTGCGATTATTATAATATAAGGTCGGCGTTTTAAATTTAATTTGATTAGAATGAGTACAAATCACCAGTACCAAGACTATTTACGTATTTTGATAAACACTATCACTCTTTCTTGAACAATTGACAGCAAAACGACGAATTATGATTTTTCTTTTATTTCTAAAACAAATCTTATTTATAAAATGTGATATTACAGAACTTTGTTGAAACCAAATATGATTTTTTGACGATAAAAAAATGTTCTTGCAACATGGAGAAAAATATCCACAACGTTAAACACTTATAAAAAAATGCTGATGGCTTTAAAAATAATCCCATATTTACTTATACTGTTGTTTAGTCAGTGTGCCAGCTACCTCCATACAAAATTTCATCGATATCTGACCATCCGTTTGGGCGTAAAGAAGTATTAAAAAGACACTCATACACACTCTATAAGGTATAATTGTGTTATAATTTTTGACGACCTCCGTGGTCGAGTGGCGTACGCACCGGTTTCAAGGTGTCGCTAGCTCTGAGGTCCCGGGTTCGATCCCCAGTCAGCAATGTAAAAATTCTTATTTCTACATTGTCTCGGGTCTGGGTGTCTGTGGTACCTTCGTTATGTTTGAATTCCATAACACAAGTGCTTTAGCAACTTACTTTGGGTTCAGAACAATGTATGTGATATTGTCCGCATTTATTACATTATATTATATTAAGAAATTGTATAATAATATTGCATTTTTATAATCGCCTACAGATATATCACATTGAATATTAAAATTACACAAGTCAGTAGAAACATGCATACACGATCATACTACTCCTCTTCACAACACCAATCAAAATGGTTTCATAAAACAAATCGTCCATCATTTATATTCGTTTAGTTCCGTTTATCTCCGAACCTTCAGTTGTTCACGACATCGTCATAACGAACAGATCATGAACCAATTGATCGATAAAAAATCGTTAATTGATCCCATCAAAAGCTGTTAATCAAACCGTGGGATCATTATGTATGCGGAAATCGATTCGATTTACGATATTTTATCGAAGAATCGAATAAAAACAATCGATAAAAAGTTACTGTTGACAGAAGAGTAATAAAACTATTTGAATATTACAGTTTAAAAAAAAATGTTATTATTTTGAATGTCGAATTGTCAATTATTTTTTATTTTTAACGTGTACTCTTTGTTAATGGATCTTCGTGTGATTGTAATGTTTAAAAATAGAACAGAAACGGATGTAACACAATTATTGAATCTCAATGCTACTGTTATTTTAGCAGGTATTTGTTTATTTTTTTAATTAAATCAAGAAAAAAAACAAAGTTACTTGTAAGACATTAAAATAAGAAAATCCTGTTTTTTTGGAAAATCTTTAGATCTCAGAGAAATCAAAACATAGTAGGGAACCTTTTATATATTATTGTATCACCGATAGGCTTCACCTATTATTTATTATTATGACGAATTTTAACTTTCAAACGGCTAGCCTAGTTTTGTATAAAGAAGTAGGAGCAACATAAAGAAAATATTTAGTACATGCAGTTCAGGCTTAGAATTACCACATAATGCAGATTATAATTTGCCTGTGAAACAGAAAAACACACCAAGTAAAGCAAACCAATTGAAAAATGTAATAATATCTTCTATGAATGGACGAAACAGAAAAAAATAATCATTAACCTTTGACTGTCGAAACTAGACGAACTTAGCATCGTCTTCAAAAAATAATTAATTCTATAAACGATACGGACAGTCATCATGAGTGTTATTACTCGTAATTATATATTACATAATTAAGTAGTGCCTAGTAGGTTATATTATAAACTGTAATAAAAACAAGGAACATATGAATTAAATAATATGTTTTGATCATTTGACAGTCTTTAGTTCATTACTCAATCCTTCAGTAATGACGTAAATTCTTTAAGTAAGGGCGGTCCTCATTGTATGTGTTTCGGAAGGCAAGTTAAATTATGGCCCCCCTCTGTTGTAACTGGGTTGAGGAGATCAGATATTCAGTCGCTCCTTGTAAAACACTGGTACTTAGCTGAATATGGTTAGACTGGAAGCCGACCCCAACAGAGTTGGGAAAGGCAAGGAAGATGAGGGCTGTCCAGAAAAAAAAGAAAATTTCAAGTAAAACTCTTTTGGAATTTTTTTCAAGAACCAGAAAATAATACGATAGCCGATACTAAACTAACAAGTACTCAATATTTTTCTTTGTTTCAATTGAAGCTATCTGGGTAATACCAAAAATCCGGTTCACTACACACTTGCAGTTTTTCCACAATATTAAAAATCTTTAAGGTTAAATTAAGTGAACAGAAAGGCATATTAATAGCCGGCTATAAGGTTTTACCCATTTTAAGGTAAATAAAATTTGTTCAAAATAATAATTCTTAGTTGTATTTGTATCGTAAAGTATTATTAGGTAACTAAATAGAATCCTCGTTATTCAACTATGTTTAATAGCAATAAGATTAATTGATCACTTAAAGGGGAAACATGTGAAGGTAAGGAATTCAACTTAATTGCATTAAATTAGTCTTGCCTTGGTGAAAATACTAAGTCCCCTCTGAGCTTGAGTGAGATCGTGGAACAATACGAAATCAATTAGTAATTTATTTCTTCAATTATTCATTTATATTCTAAGACATGAAAAATGTGCAATTCCAGACTTCATGTTTTGCATTATCTACCAAGCTACTTTAGGGTGATGCAGTAAAGCGCATTAATTAGCTGTCATTTAAAATTGGGACCTGACCTCGACATAACTTGACAAATACCTAAACTAAAAGTTTATAGAGATTTTTGTTTTAAATTCTTTTCTATTGTAAAAAAGACCTTAAAACATTTGCTTTACGTCTAAAATGACTTAGCAACAAGGTACTGAAAAAATAACAGGCTTGCGTACAAAACGCATCACAATTTTTTTTCCGAAAGTCTATATCCTGAAGTAACTTAGCTTTGCAAAAACGACCCTATCACAATTGACTAAAGTTCAAAACACGTTACATTTACACAGCTACTGAAAAATAAATTGGCTATTTTATAAGTGCAAAATATCGAGTCGTGTCTGTTTAATCAATCAATGTTTTTCTTAACTGACTACGTAATAATTATGTATTAATGATTTTTTACTGTCTAAATGCCTCCTGCATTGAAATCTATTTAAATTCCATTTTACAATCACGATTATGAATTAGTCCACAGTTCCGGTTTTTTCGGGTTCGTTTTTGTTTGTATCATCACATTTATATTTAGATAAAGGGACGGATGGTTAAGTCAGAGAAGGACCAAAGAATAAATAATAAAAATCTCTATTTTTTTAGATAGGGATAGTGGCAAAGTAAAAACAGGATTCTTCCCGTATAGGAAGGGTTTGCGCATTTGATGACTCTGCTATTTTCTGGATCGCGTATCATCTAAAACTCGGCGTCAGGCTTGTAGGTTTCCGAAGCGTCCTAGGACATAATAAATCCTTAGGATTGTCATGTTTCATCACGAGTTTTCCTTCACCCTTTGCAACAATTCATTATTCGAAAAGACATTGATGCGTGCCGGTATTTAAACCTGCAACCATTGATTTAGTAGTACAACAGTCATACCGTTTTTACTGCTTTTCATTTTATTGATCTAGTTAGGTATAATTTATCACCTAAGAATACAATAAAAGTATTGAGTATTGAATATCGAGTATTTTACATTGTTTCACAGAAATGTATAATTTTGTTATGTAAGGATTGAACTTGCATGAGTAGTTGTCCTATATAGTTACTATCCGTGCATTGGGAATTACAATTGCATGTAGATATGTTTATTGCTTAGCATCTACGAAACAGTGTTACTTTGCAATATGGGCGAACCTCATGATATTTATAGGCCACGATTTCGCACCCCAGGGTCCTATTATGGATTTCTTAACAGAAAACAATAGAATTCAATTCGACCTACTAATTGAATCCAAGACTTGGCAAAAGGATGTTCGGTACCACAATTAACGAGGGTTTGATATATTTGTTCTATTGTCTTTGTGAAGATCGGTGTGTAATTTAACAGGAACGTACAATAACGTCACTTTTCTAGATATCGCCAAAATTATACTAAACCTAGCGCGAATTTGTTGCACTTAAAATTAAAGCGAGAGAATATTTATTTAATGTTGTTACAGCTATAACAAAAAAATAACAGGTGGTAGTGTACATAAAAGGGATCTCCGTAACATACCCAAAGGGTGTACATTCAATATAGGTATGCAGTCTACAAAAAGGCAGAAATCGGAAGAAGATTTAAAAAATATTATTGACAGTGAGTACAATAGGAATCATTTACACCCTTTTACCATGCTGAGATGATGACTAAAACACTGGAAAGGATGAATGCAAGAAAAACATACAGTCAATCAGCATTAAATCATTTGAAACAGGGTAAGAAGATTCATTATCTTCTTTGTACTGGACGTTATCGTTAGTCCTTTAACGTAGATCATTAGTGACTATATCAGTCACAATTGACCAACACGATTACCCCTCACCTTCCTAAACATATAATAAAGAAATATTCATAAACATTTAAAACGGATTCGAAGTCAGTGCGCATCGATTACACTGCATTAACGAAACACGCCATTAAGTCTCCAAGGACTAATAAAACCGTGCATCTTCTTAGGCACTAAATTCTTGCCCAGTTTTGCAATTATAACATTCAGAATCCTCACGTTCTAAAGTAAATAAACTCAGTGATATATGGAGCTCGTTCAACATTAAAACTCAGAGTATTGATGTTCAAATTTAATTTATTATTTGATTCTGTGGTATATTTGTACCATAACAGTTGATACCATGCATACCATTGATGGTAGTTTGAGCATATACTTAAACCTGCTAAGAATACTTATATCCCATTTGGTTGCTGGATTTGTTCATAGTAAAATTAGTATAAATAATCTCATGTATTTTTGGGCATCCGTAATGTGATGATCCTAGTAACGATGCTTCGTTAGTATTCCGTATTTTTGAAACCGGCTGTATCTCATGAACTGTGATAGCTAGATAGTTGAAATTTTCACAGATGACGTATTTATTGCTACCAGTATAATAATAAATAATTAAATTCGATAAAATAAAACTAAATAATAATAAAAAAATGCAAAATCTTCGAGTCACATAGAACATTGTAATACTAATTCTATTTATAGAACTGAAAAACTGAAGTACAATGGAATATCTCACGAGACTAAAAAACCGATTTATAGTAAGATAAATATTACAATTAAAACAGTACAAAAAGCTTTAAGATTATAATTACTAAATGTGATACAAAACTAATCCATTTACTATTTCACAAACTTCAAAACAATGAATTCGTTGGTACAATATAGATCGATCTAGACGCGAGATAAATGATGGATGCAATGTTTAACTGTACGTAGGAGCGCTTGATATTGTTTGTAGAGTCAGCAAAAATCGCGAACACAATGAGGCTTTAGTAAGTACTGCAAAATATGAAACTAATATTTTACACGTGAAAGAATGTTTGTTATCTCTTCTCGACTAAACGGCTTAGGTAGCGGACACATTGGATTAACGCTTATCGCCTTCGTTCAAGAAGGGTAATTTGTGCAGCTATAATCGAAACCTAAAAAATAAAAAACCCTTGAAATCTACAACAACATCTGATTTCGAAAGAAAGTATTGTGATGGAGCGTTCGACAAAAGGCGGCTTTTTAAGGGTTATGGTCTCAGCCGCTACAAGCAATTTAATCCTTGTGCCAAAAGGGTTTCACAAGACACTCAACCAAGCATTCGTGGTTCACACAAATCGTTGTCTTGCGCGGGGTTAGATCCTATGACAATTCGCGATAGCTGGTTTTTTGTGAGAACTTATACCACTCGGCTTTCCATGAAGTTTTATCGCAGCAATAATTCACTATTTATTTCATGATGTATTTTACTTCAGATTATGTTGATGTTGCTGACTTTACAATTCATGTGGGTGTATAATTATAAAAGTGAACCAATTATTGGATTCTGTATGCAAGGTTTAGTCCTCCAAACCTAGAAGATTACATTGGATATCGATTTGAACGCATATGATTCCAGAGTTAATTTGATGACTCATTTTATACATGTTGAGTATGGCAATTGATTGTTAAGAATAAAGATTGAAAGATTTTATTCTATTTAACTAAAGGACTCCCGCATTTAAAATATTATTCTTTGTGTCGCGAGAGGTTTCAAAAACATGAATGTCACCTACAAAGGACAAGCATTCGTGGGTGCCACAAACGCTGTCCTATGCGGAGGTCGAAATTGTGATACGTCGCACACAGTGGGTGTGGCGTTATGACTTCAGCCACTCAGCTATCCACAAAATGGCATATGTAAAATTAAAAAAGTTTTCTATTTTAATGGTTGACGTTCAATCTGAAAACCAATTTAATAGAACAGAATCCATGGTGTCAGAAAGTTAATTATGGGATATATCATATTTCACATTGTCCGTTTAGGAGATAATTGTTAAATAAATAGTGCCAATTACGATGATACTGTCATTATATTATTTACAATAATCAAAGGTCCTTATTGACATATTAAGTATTATTATATTAAATTATTGAATGAATCAGTCGGAATCATCTAACAGAGCCACGGTCCATGAGTGGCCGTATAATAAGCTCTTTGGGACACTTTATCTGAAGCCATCTCAAATATTTCTTATCAAAACATCGGATTCTCATGAAAGTCAACCTTTAAGACGGTCTTAAGAGTCCATCTGTCACAGCATTCCACTTTTAAGTGACAGAAAACGCACGAGTCTTGATTACGACTTAAAATTTTGTCGAGTTTAATTACATAGTTAGTGGTAGATGTTCCTTTTAGTTGATTTCCACCTTGAATCACCCATTTCATATGAACGCCCATAAGACACATACTCATTTGAAGGTAGGAACAGTGTTGTAACACGAAAAAAATAATGATGATCGTACACGCAACGCAATTAATTCAAGATCACGACCCAGACAGTGAACTGGTACTTGATCAATTTGTAGCAAAGCTTTCGTTTGTAAACGATGTTACAGATGATGCAATAACACTGGGAGCTTACCACAATCTATTAGATCCGGACTGATCCAACTGTGGAAAAGAGATGCCGCTATCTAATGAAGTACGCTGCCTTGCTCTCACAACGGCAATAGATCAACTTTAAGGAGCACTGGTAGACCTTATGATCGAATTCGAAACACTATGCAGTATCATTGAATTAACAAAAGCGAAAAATTATATTGTGTGAAATGATTAATGTTTGTTTGATACAAATGAAATATTCTCTATTTATCTGAAAATTCTCAGCAAAAGAGATTGTATTTGCAAACATTATTTTTTTTTAAACAAATCAAGATGAAAATTAATTGCCCATGAAACCTGATAACAATAAAAGAAGTATTCCACTTTTTTTTCGTCGGAAATCGATTTAGTTTTTAAGACGGAAACAATTCCTACTTAAATGACTTTTACTGATTTTTCTAGCATCTTTAGAAATAAGGAAAAATATTGCAAAATGTATAAATAAACTACACAATATACAAAGACATTTGCTTCAGACTCGAATCCTATAGCAATCGTGCCTGAAAATTTGCCTTTCACAACCGTTATCGTAAACACCGATCAATCGGAACGCTCGTAAAGTCTTAGCAAATCCGTACCAAAGGACCGATCCCGTACAGTGAGCAAAATCCTTGAAACATTACGTACAGATATGACACACGAGGTCAATCACGTTCGGAAGCTCAATAAGCCTAAAACTAATTACAAAGCGTATCATAGCATCGGTTTCTCTTGGATATGACGTCACATGCGAGTACTGAGGATCGAGAGTAGATGGTATATAATAGGTCAGCCGCCTCGATGCATCACAGTTCAACTTCAGCTTCATCCACATTAGGTTTGGAGTGTTCCAACAAATTTACAAAATGAAATTGGTAATTTGTTTTTTTGCGTTCGGTTTTGTGAATTTGTTCGTGGTTTAGATTATATTAGCAGTAATTGTGGTTTGGAAATCAAAGCAAATATATTAGCATAAAATTTAAATAAGAATTTTTAATTAACTGCATTTGCTTTCATGTTTTATACTATCATATTTAATAGATTTTTTTCATTATAAATTATTTTATTTGTCTTTATTTTCGCCAGTTCGTGATCGCTGCCCTCGTCGCCGTGGCCGCTGCCGGCCGTCTGGAACACCTGGAACGCTCCTACCTTCCTCCGGACAACAACTCGGTCGGCTCAGCCAGGTCCTTCGGTTCAAACGGAGGCTTCGGATCCTCTCAGGGTGGATTCGGCTCAAACTCCCACGGATCTTTCGGAAACTCCGGTGCCTTTGGCTCTGCTGGCTCCGGCCTGGGCCGCCAAAACGGTGGATTCTCCTCTGCGGCTACTTCGAACAAATACCTTCCCCCTAACCAGGGATCTGGAAACTCTGGTGCTTTTGGCTCCGGCGGTTTCGGTTCTTCCGGCAATGGACAGCACGGTGGATCTGGCGGTTTTGGTTCTTCCGGCAACGGCCAGCACGGTGGCTCCTTCTCTCAGGCTACATCCAACAAATACTTGCCTCCTAACCAAGGCTCCGCTGGATCTGGTGCTTTCGGAAACGGTGCCTTCGGATCTGCTGGATCTGGTATCTCCCGCCCCAACGGTGGATTCTCCTCTGCTGCTACCTCCAACAAGTACTTGCCCCCCAACCAAGGCTCCGGCTCAAACGGTGTGAACCAGTTCGCTCGCTCCCAACAAGGTAAGATATTCTTCCAACATATAAAATAAAAAAAATAAAAATAAAATATTCTATAACTTGCTGATAATTATAAACGTAAAGCGATTAGAAACAGTGAGTTATGATTATTATAGCAAGTCGTGCATAGCTCAATATAATTATTTTGCAATAGTTCAATACATTTGGAGTCGTTACCATCTATTTTAATTAATCAAATATTATCGTCTATTTCAATTGCACCTCAAAAAGGTTTACATACATTTTAGTGGCCGTAACCAATTGTAATTCTATATTTGTTATTGGAATTTGAGTAGAAAAAATAACAAAAGCAATTGAATAACGTATCATGTTCTCGGCATTCCAATTACAAAACAAGACTCCACTTTCGAAATTCAAACACATACTTTAGTATCTAATTAAACCCTAACCATGTTTTCATTTCATTCGCTACAGAACTATATTCAAATCTTCTTTGTTATTGTTTCAGGTTTTGGTGGTGCCCAAAACTACCGCAGCCAGCAATACAACCAGGGTTCCTCTCAGTACAGCCAGAACGGTCAGTCCCAGTTCTCCGCCCCGAGCTCTCAGTACGGCGCCCCCAGCTCCCAGTACAGCGCTCCCAGCTCCCAGTATGGCGCCCCTAGCTCCCAGTACTCTCAGTCTGGTGCCGCCAGCCGCCAGTACCTGGCCCCCAGGGCCGGCCCCTCCCAATCTCAGGGCCCTCAACAGAGCTTCGATGAACAGACCGGCTACCATTACTAAGTGTGTTCATAATCGACCTAGATTTGTTTAGTCAATTGAAATGTATTGTTTTGTATATAAATAAAAGATGTGTATATATTATATTGGATTTTATTCATAAAACGAGTGCTTTCTATTTAAAATTTCCCAAATAAAAAATACAAATGATATTCCGATACCGGGATTCCAACCCGAGCTTCTTGGATGAGAGCCAGGTATCTTAGCCACTAGACCATATCGGATAACATACATTAAAATACTAACATAGATTTTTTTTAAAAGGCCTTTTATAAAAATTAAACCGTAGCTTTTATTATTACTTCTGAAAAAACGAACAAATTCGATAGGATTTGGACTATATGATAGGATCTTCTACCGTATGATCAGATTTTACAGTTTCAAACACTCAAAGCTTTACTGCTAAATATTGTTTTAAATGTATCTTGTAAAAAACTCATAATATTTGGTTACCAAGTTAGTTTTTTTTGCAATAAGATCTATCAAGATACTATGGTCTTATTCAAGTTATCATTATAAATTTAACTTAATTTTAAATCATACCGACATTTTTTTTAACAAAACCGGAGTTCAACGTTCTTTAACTATAATAGGCAAAAACACAAATGTTTGGAGTCATTAGGGAACAGTAAGAAATGGTCGTTACCACTACTCTTGACCCACTGGGTCTTTAAACCTATTAATTACCCGCTTTTTCTTTTCATCTCAAGTAAATTACGTCTGTTTTTAAATGCCTGTTGCTAAGGGTTCTCTGCGCGGATAGCTCAGTGGTATAGGTCACGCGACGTGTTGCCGGTTCGATCACCGATAATTTGTGTGATCCACAAATGCTTGAATGTTTTTAAATCCTTTGCGATACGAGGATTAAATTCCACTGTGCGTGGGAGTCAATTCTTTTATTTAAATCTGTAATTTTCCTTTCATAGTATTAACACTTAGTACGCGATAAAGAGTGGGCGTCACTGATTGGTGACGTAATCTGCGTCTTCATTTGAATTAATATTTTTTGATTTTGATTTTGGCCTTGATCACTGAAAATTAAAAAAAAATTAGTGTGGCCAATGTATAGTAATTCATAACGCACAATATGCATCAAGACTACCTATAGACAATGCGAACTGTGCCGTGTTTCAGTTCTGGGCCGAAAAAAATTTTAGCGCTAAAAAGAAGAAGTAATATTTTTTTTAAACAACAAAGCCTACATCTCATTTTCATAAAAACTACTAAGTCAAACTTTATGAAATATTAATGCGACCAAATGACAGCTATTTCAAGTTAATTGATGAATCAGCAGAACTGGTTCACCCAGTCTGAAGTAATTAGGTGACAAACATAAAAAAAAGGATTTAAGAATCTTCTCTTGTTTAAAGTCGGTTGAAAGTACAAGGAAAGTTTTGCCAAGTTGACCACTTACTTCTAGCGTTCTACAGGATGCATTTTTTTATAAATGTAGGTTGATAAGTGTTTTAAACTTGGCAAACAATTATACATAAAAATGCTAAAACAACAATCTTCAGAACTTCCTTTATTATCATAATTGAGTATACATATCCGTGAAAAATTTAAATCCGTGAGGAAGTATTTCAAATAAAACGAACTTGAAATTCATATTACATCGACTTTTATTTAACAATTGTTATTAACTACACAAATAAATGGCTCAATACATCTTCAGATTTATTTTAATAACTCACGTCTCATTTTGTTTATTTTTTAAGATCGTAATTGACATAATTCTTAAAGTACGTATTTTTATATATTTTTAATACACAATAAAACAACCTTTCTTTGTAGTTGACCCACTTGGATATCAGTTATAGCTGCTAAAACTTGGTTTGAAAGTTGCCGAAATATAAATCCAAGTACTCTAAGAAATCAGCTACCTTCATACAAAAATCATCGAAATCAGTCAAGCCGTTTAAGCGTGAAAATGTAACAAAGATACATACACATACAAAAATTCTCACATACTTTTGAATTCATAATAATACTGTGGTTTTATTGCTAAACTGAAATTAAAATTAATCTTATAAAACCAAAATTCCAATTATACAATCAATCAATCAAACCGAAACAGCTTAAAACTAGATTACACAATATTACCAAGATATAAAATCGATAAAACTATTGAAAAACGTCGACATAAGAGTTCAGTGTCTGGGTCGCGATCTTGAACCGCTCGGTGCCTACGTCACAAAGACGCTTATGTGTCGAAAATATTTCTTCGCATGTGTAAAATTTGTGCGTGATAAATTAAAATGCATTCATGCATGCACCGTCGTTTTTGAATGATGTGTGCGTTTTCAAAAATAAATATCACAGCTTCCGAATTTTGGAAAGCAATCGGGTTTTTGATAACTTTGAAATAATTGAATGTATGTTTTGAGGTCGTTTTGAGAAGTTTGAAAGCAAAAATCAGAAAGTAAAAAAGTCTGACGAAAGATGGTTAATTATTCATGGTTCAATAAAAAATAAAATATCTTTAATAGATTAAAAGTCATTTATTTTACAAAACATACAAATACGATCACATTTAGTACTGCTGACTGTCCACTTAGTAATGGTAACCAGTCTCTTCATCGAAGCTTTGTTGGGGGATGTTCTCGAAGGGGTTACCCTGGGGAGCTTGGGGAGCTTGAGGGCCCTGGAAGTTCTGGAAGCCCTGGGAACCCTGGGTGGCTTGGAAACCTTGGGGACCTTGGAAACCTTGAGGACCTTGGAAGCTCTGAGGAGCCTGAGCGCTCTGGAAAACCTGGGGTGCCTGGAAGCCCTGGGGTGCCTGGATGCCCTGGAGAGCTTGAGAGCCCTGGAAAGCCTGCTGGCTCTGGAAGCCTTGGGAAGCTTGAGAACCCTGGAATCCCTGCTGTCCCTGGAAACCCTGAGGAGCCTGGAATCCTTGGGTACCTTGAGTTCCCTGGAAACCTTGCTGTCCCTGGGAACTCTGCGAAGCTTGGAAACCCTGGGAAGCTTGGGAGCCCTGGAAACCCTGCTGGCCCTGGTAACCCTGGGGAGCCTGGAAGTTCTGGGGAGCTTGAGACGCCTGGAAGCCCTGAGGGGCTTGGGAGCCTTGGGGAGCCTGGATACCCTGGGATGACTGGGATCCTTGAGGAGCTTGAGGGGTCTGGGAACCCTGGTACTGGTTGCTAGGAGCTCCTGATTGCTCTAGGTATTGGCTTTGGACGTTGTTGTTGGTGGCAGGTGTTGAGGGTACTGGAGTTCCGTAGTTGGTGCTGGGGATGGAGAATTTCTGAGGAGCTTGTGGCTTGTTGTACACATAGCCGTCACCATCGTACTGCTGACCACCAGTACTTTGGGCGGAACCTGTAACAATGAAAAATATTCCAATTTATATTATTAGCATTTTTTTCTAGTACATGCTGTCCTACGAAGGGAAAATGTCCTCAAAGTCCTATTTATTTTGATAAGGTTGCTTCTTTTGAAATGCGATTATTTCATCGGTGTTAAAAAACCGGCCTAGGAAGAAGCTGCCAGAAACGGTTCTGAACTTTCAACACACGCTTATGCTCAAAGGTTAAGAATTAATTAATATTTGTTAAATATTTTAGCTGGTTAATGAACTATTTACCTTTAATCTTCGGATACTAAACAAGCACTGGTGTTAGCTGGCGATAAGTTTGACTATCAGGTTGAAGATCGTAGGACTAAATGCCGTCACGAATTCAAGGGTATATTATAAAATTAAGGAAACAAAACCACTACCTATTAATCACCTTAAAAAATGTTACAGGACAACATCTGGCTTAAGACTTAAGAAAAATTTTAACAGTGACATCAGGAATATCAAGAAAAGTTTGACCTTGAACTCCATTTGAATCCCCAGAATTGACGTCATTTGGAGAATTGGATGAATTACCCTGGTTCTCAAGGTGCTCCAGGCGTGCTGCTGCTGCCACGGTAAGGAGAGCGGAGATCACGAACTATAAAAAAAGGTTATTGTATTTATTAGATGTTTATGATAAAATGATGACAAGCACAAAAGTCAGTTATGGATAAGCTGCCAGGAGATGAACATAACTTGCAAGCTTGCATTAAAGTCAAAGGGACAAATGAAACTTAACAAAAAGTTTGTAATGATAAAGGTTTTGTCCACTTAGGTATATCAGAGCTTTAAGAACTTCACTTTCACACTCCGTAGTATATTTTGCATATATTGGGCAATGATTTTTGTTTTTCACTTCACTAATCTTAAAAAAGTAATAAATCTTCTTTTATTTTAAAGAACACATAATATTATAAAAAAAAACATATATATTACCAGTTTCATGTTGTATGGAGTCAAAAACTACCTTAACTGGATAAAACACAAGTAGGACTGTGCTTTTGTGTGTCGAATAACCCATTATATACCATTTGGCCTTTATCCTGATCATATACCTGACGTCATGCAACAGAGGCCATAAACCAAAGCTATGATATACGTTGTAATTACTTCAATGCTTTTCTTGACTCCCGAACGTGACTAGATAGATTGAAATCACTTTTTTATGGAAATGTAGAGTAGTCTTCAGGTACAAAAAAAGAACTCTACAAAACCTATTGATTTTTGATCGATGATGATAATTAGTGATGTCATTCGATTGATTGGAACTTAAGTATGATGTAACGGTTCATGGATTTTAAGGTAATAAAACAATCTGTTTTAAATGATGTTTGTGTATAGATTTTCTGTCATGTCAAGAATTTGATAATTGAGTCTTTACTGCTTAATGACCAGCAAAGCTTATTTGAATTATCGGCAAAATGCAGACATGTTATTTTCATTACTCGCTGAGGAATGCAGTTTAAAAAAAAATCCTTTTCCTTTTTACCTAATTATAAATGAAAAAATTATAGATAAATATGGAAATACTACTTTTCTTTCATGTGGGAAATCATAATCTATCTCTTCCCGCTCTGGGCTGAAAGGAATTCAGATTTGTTTTTTTAACGACTCCCACAGTAAGGATTATAATTCTTGTGTCACGGGGGGTTCTACAAACATACAAATCACATGAATAAAGACACCCAGACCCACAACAAGCATTCGTGGATCACACAAAAGCTTTTCCTACGTGGGATTCGTACCCACGTGGGTTTGGCATAGTGACTTCAACCACTCGGCTATCCGTGCAGTCAAACTTTTACTGGGTTTTTTCTGACGCTCCTTCGTCCTTTAGGCCACGGTACAGTGTCCGGAGCGTTTCCCGTGTCGGCGAGAGGCCTCTTGCCTCAAAAAGCCTATCTTCACAATTTGTTTCTTTGTTCCAGCATTAATGTAGAGTTTTTTCGTAAAAAAAATGTATTTTCTTCATAGAAACGGTGTAGAAAATGGTATAACCTTCTTTCTTGGTTCCTGAACAAATTAGGTAACGATGCACCAAGCATCCTGTGTCTTATTTATTGTATTAAGAACTTGTATAGTATATTTTTCGTGCCATTACCAATTTGCGCGGATTAATTTTGACGTTGAGGTTGACGTTTTAGATTTTGACTTGGATATAAAAAAAATCATCCCTATTTGGGGTCTGCACTTCCAAAAAGAATATGATAGAGGGTTTTAGCGAGACTATAGGACAAAGAGCTTGTACATAGTTCATGAGTATTATATCATAACAAATCAGTTAGCCAGGCTAGGCTGTGTGTAGGATTGCAACGCATTGTCATACACCAATCCAAAACGCGGATAGTGTGGAACGACGGATTAGATTTAGTCACTACGAGTCTAACACCACGCGTTCTCTTCCTCGAGGGAGCGGTTGTCCATGGGAATTCCCCCGCCTTAACAAAATAAGAAACATAATAGACTAGTGATACTAGCTACTTGAGTTACAAGGAATGCATGCAATATAAACCAATATTCTTGCTACAGTTTTTCAGATTCAGTTAAAACACGTGAAGAAAATCTTTTCATTTAATTATTAGCATTCGATAGACCTACATACATATATCTATACTAATATATAAAGCTGAAGAGTTTGTTTGTTTGAACGCGCTAATCTCAGAAAATACTGGTCCAAATTGAAAAATTATTTTTGTGTTGGATAGACCATTCATCGAGGAAGGCTTTAGGCTATACCATCACGCTGCGACTAATAGAAGCGAAGCTACAATGGAAAATGAGAAAAAAACAGGGCTGGTATAAATCATAACTTATATCTTCTACCCACGGGGACGAAGTCGCGGGCAACAGCTAGTTTTCACATAATCCGCTTGTAGTTATTGTTTTTATAATAGTTACGTTGTAGGCACAATTTCATATGACACTTGTAGTTGAGTGCTTAGGGTCACCTCACCAGTAATATGATCAGTGAATCGGCCTAAATCTCAGGAGAAAATGTGTTTGCTACGCGAAGCTATTTTAAATCTCAGCGTAAGGTATGCATTGGATTCGAATGTTCAGTTAAAGAAATTTTTAAGGTATTTATTGAAACCTTCTTCATCTCATCAAATGTAGGAAATAAATAAAGTACATACAAGCAGTTGCTGTATGTGCCTGTTGATATCAATTTAGCATTGTTTAGAACATGCATTATAGAGCATCTAACTCTATGAATCTTATCTTCTTTATGAACATAGTATTTATATTTCATAGCAAACGTCTTTACTGCCCGTTTAATTTATAACATTTTTTATTTGTTATAAATTATAATAATGTAAAGTTCACTGATTATTTTCTAGTTTCCCTTCCCGACGAAAATGTTTCTCATATTTAAGGGTAAGGTTCAGATAAAGGAAATCCGACAAATAATTACATACAGATTTTATTATGATTATGTAAATTAACAAACTAATTGACTATATCATGTACTATCGAAGAACTTAGTAATGGTAGCCGGTTTCCTCGTCGAAAGCCTGCTGAGGGGGGTTCTCCAGGGCACTGGGCCTTGGGGCCAGGTACTGGTTGGCTCCTGTCTGCTGGGAGTACTGCGACTGGGATCCGAAGTTGGAGAGCTGAGGAGTTCCGTAAGCCGTGCTAGGGATGGTGTACTGGGAACCTTGCTGGCCGAACTGTTGACCTTGGGAGTTTTGGGAGCCAAAACCTGGAATTAGATAAGAAATAAGTAAGTATTTACTTAATTTTTATAAAGATGTAACATCTTACGACACTTTTATGGATGAAAATGCAAATACTCTGCATAAATAATTATTTTTTTGTTTAGCCCTTACTGTCCAACTGTAAAGGGCAAAGGCCTCCCTTCTTTGCATAAATATTATTCCTTTTGAAATATCAACGACTTATTTAGTTCAGGATGTATTCATTCTTAACATAGCTTCGATTATTTTATTTTTTTGTAATTAAATATTTGAAATGTATATAATAAGTTGTGCCTTTAAACTCACCGGTCAGGGAACCAGAAAACTGGGGAGCACCGTTGGAAGAGCTGTGGTCAGGAGGCAGGTATTTGTTGGATGTAGCCAGACCGAAAGCACCATTCTGGCCCTGGTCTGCACCAGCTGAGCCAAAAGCACCGTTAGACCCAAAAGAACCCTGAGATTGAGAGCCGAAGGATCCAGCAGAGTTGCTTCCCTGGAATGGGGGAAGGTATGCGCGCCGTTCGAGGTGCTCCAGGCGAGCGGCAGCTGCTACGGCGACGAGGGCGGCGAATACGAACTGCAGGAATAATAACAAGGATTAGAACAGTTTTAAATTCTAAGTTTAGCAGCTCCAAATATCCACTTCCAGCAAAGAAGTTTTTTGGAGTTCTTTTATTGAATCTCTCTAAGTTTGCTCTAATGGAACCCGACTTTGGGTTAGGCTGGTCTTTCTACATAAACTTTCCAAGAACATATTGTACAAATGTGTATTTATGTGCATTAAAATATAAGTAAATTAAGTTCGCGATCTTTTTCTACTAAGTCCCAAATACAAATTATAAATTTTAAGATAAATAAAAAAACAAATTAAGTATTTTTGAAAATTACCAGTTTCATGTTGTATGTTTGTCTGAGCACTCCAAACCAAGTGAAGATGAATCTCAAATGGTACTGTGATGTCGAAACTCGACTGACCTATTATATACCATCTGCCCTCAATCCTGAACGTGCCTGACGTCATTCATAACTGAGATAATAAACTAAACTCATGATATACCTTAATTGGTTTAAGGCTTTTTTGAGCTACCGAACGTGATTGGCCTCGTGTGTCAAATCGTTTAGTATTTTTATGGTCTTTGTTAATGGTTAGCATGGAAACCAGTTAAATTGGTTCCTTAAACCTAGACTTTATTGAGAAAAAACCCAAATAAAACTGGAGTCCACTAAGATAGATGCAGTTTCTTTGTGTTACAATCATTGTTCTTTGTGATTTTAATTAAAAAATAAGCGGATAACGTTGACGGCAATTGTTAAGTGCCTAAAAAACCGACATTCCTAATCTGTCATAACTTAGTTTTCACGCATTTTTTATAGAAAACCACTTGTATGCACTTAAGTTAATAATATCGCAGCTCTTATATTACAGCCAACCAAGAAAAGGTTCGAGATCGCTGAAATTGCAATATGTACAACAAATCAAAAATATTTTTCGTTGAATGAGAGATAATGGCTTAGTAACTTAGGTGAACGACCTAAGTCATCATAGGCAATGTAGAGCCAATCAATAAAACTTTATCGACTATTTAACTTTGATGCCAATAATTCTCAATATTTTTTTATAGGTGCGTTTATGATAGAGAATCAATTAAATATTATAAACATAGTGTTGATGCCACATGCTTTGTTTAAAGACGGAAGCTTTTAACTTTATCCAAGAGCACGCATAGATGTTATAGAATTTCCTCGTTCATAGTATTTTAACCAACTTCAAATAGAGGAGGTTCTCAATTCATCTGTTAGAACATTAGAATGGATGAACCGATTTTGTCAATTCTTTTTACATTGAAAGAGAAAAAGCTGTCATTTGGTCCAATAAAAAATCATCAAGTTTAGCTCAGCAGTTTTAACTCCAACATGGAACGTAAGTCATCATATCTTTACATCAGTAGAGCCAAAAGCAGACCGTGATATAGATTGGGAAACGCCTGCGTTAAAAATGTAACTTGCCGTAATCCTTTAATTAACCATGGTATAACTACACGATGAAGATCGTGACATTTGCATGACATAATCCATGATCTTAGTAATTGTTTTCGCGAATGTCGTTTGGACCATTTAGCTAGGAAAATTGATTGATGCATCATAGGACGAATGTAGGACCTAATACAATTAGATTAGTGGTCATTTTGACAGGTAATTAGCGTTTGACAAAAGCTTTTTTTATTTAAACAATGGTCACTTTGTATGATGAACCTATAATTATGTTCAACTTATATTTTTAAAATAGTCAAACGTTTATTTTCAGGTTTCACTTAGTTTAAATAACGCAACGATGTTTGAGAATAATATATGTACAAAAAGGAAAAACTGGCTTCAAATAAAAACTACTGAGAAAAATTTTATGAATATTGTCCATCTTTTGGACCAAATGACGGCTGTTTCACGTTTATCAATCGTGAAATAGCTGTCATTTAGTCAACAAAATCAATTCATCTAGTCCAAAAGTCTTAGGTAAAAAATTAAAAAAACAATAGAAGCGAATTTATAACCTAATTCTTTTTGCAGTTGGTTCCAAAAAAATACATTATCATTTAAAAAAAAAGCATAGACTTTGATGTTGACATAACATACTGTAAACTTGTATTAAATAATTCGCTTTTCACAAATATTAAGAAATTCCTCTGTCACAGTACGGTGAACAGGGTTATGGTGGAAAAACAGACATTCTTAAAATTTATTAGTAAAGATTTTCATCCTACATAATAGTTATCAAATACGACTCCAATTTCATCCCAATATACTGAAATCGCACATCATCATCGTCGATAATTAACAACGTTCATTAATATTTATCTACGGTACATATACACAGAAATTACACGTTTTTATCAGGAGTTTTTTGAACAAACACCTGGCGATTGATATTTACTATCTTTTATAATGAACGTATGGAGTTTTTTTTTGTACAATTGGCAACAAAGGTTGAACGCTATCAAATTTTCTTTTTACCATTCAACTCCAGCTCTACCTTATTTAATACATACTTGTGGATCTCGTGGCTAAACTTTAACCGCAAAAGTGAATCGATCACAGGTTAAGCTACGCTTGACGCGGTTGGTCCGTTGATGGGTGACCATCTTTGTCAAAAACGAGTTCCTCCGTGTTTCGGAAGGCACGTTAAATCCTGGGTCCCGGCTGTTATTCCTACATCTTTGACAGTCGTTACAGGTAGTTAGAAGCTTGAAAAGTCTGACAACCGGTCTAACCAAGGGGTATCGTGTTGCCTAGGTAATTGGGTTGAGGAGGTCAGATAGGCAGTCACTCCTTGTAAAACACTGATACTCAGCTGAAACCGGTAAGACTGGAAACCAACCCCAACATAGTTGGGAAAAGGCTAGGCCGATGATGACTTGTGTCGCAGGGAGTTTAACGAAGATTCTAGTTACAAGTACAGAGACTAAATACAGGCTTAAAAAAGCTTAGTTTTGGGAAAAGAGGGTAGAGTTTTTAACATTCAAATATTTAAGGAAACATCGAAAAATTACAAACTATCGTTTTCTCACTATACCATTTATTTCAAAAAAGGTTTTTAATGCATTCGAAAATCTGCGATAATAGTCGATAATAATCAGATTTTGTTGTCGACTGTACTAATTTGAGAGTTTTACGTATTTTACGAATGAATGAGGTAGTTTTTGCTTTTAGCCGCTTCCATTGATGTATTTTTATGTTTTCATAATAGGTTGGTTCGATTTAATTGGGGTTCTATCGTGGGTATAAAATGATCTATTTCGGTATCAGATTCTATAGCTTCAGAGAATTGATTGTTGCGTCTTGACGTCTTCTTCCATATTGGTCATGATAGTAATGGTAACCATGGCCTATTTACGTCCCAATGCTGGGCATAGGCTTCTCATATAGGGACTTACCTAAAAACATAGGTGATATTAGTTTGACGTGTCTGTCTGGCTGTATATCTGTCTATCTGTGGCATCAAAGCTCCCGAACTTATTGAGTGATTTCAATTTAGTTTGTTTATACAACAAATGTAAGTCTGTAGACAAATCAGGCTCTTGTTTTTCAGCAATCTTGATTTAACTGAAAAAATATTATATCTTTTGGGAACTCAAAGAAAAGGTTTTATCGAAAAAGACTTGCACTACGGCACTTTTAGCAGATCTGTTGCACATTTTTAAGGTAGTTCCACGATCCAGCTGTCTCTCTATTTTTCAATTTGATCTTATAGCATTTGCTGAACGATATGTGACTGCACGGATAGAGGAATAATAACACGGCGTTCACTCAACCCATTGCGCGCCTTGTCGCGCCTTCAATCCTAGGATAGGACAAGCGTTTGTATGATCTCCGAATGTTTGTTCTAAGTCTAGGTGTCTTTGTGCATGTGATTTGAGTGATTGCAAAAACGAATCCCGCGTAATGAATTTAATACTTGCATGTATTAAATTCATTACGCGAGATTCGTTTTTTAGCATAATAAGCGTCATAAGTGATGTCACGTTCGACTGATAATATTATAGCAATAATTTGCCTACGCCACTAATATTCCGTTTCCATGTTATTGTAAAATGATTCACAAAATCCATTGAGTCCTACTGTTCTGAGTCATCCATTGTGAATGGAAGCTTTGTGTTGCATTCATCTTTTGTAGTGAATGTGCAGTTGAGTGTAATTTATTAGGTAAATTTAATTTAGTATCTTTTGTTCAGGCGTGTTTATTGGTTTGTGAATATTAATTGATTTCTTTGTCTTAGCATTAGGTCTGCAGTCTTGACATGGATGGAGATCGCGTAACTATAATGTAAAATTGTCAATATTTTTTCATGCCTTGCTCATGTCTCGGTGTAAGAAATGGAACTCCTCCAAAGCGGCTCGACCAGTTCTCTCGATATTTTGTATGCATATTGGGTTGGTCTGAGAATCGGAAAGCATCTTTGTTATATAACTCATATTATTTTTACTTCCTAAAACTCATTTATAACGCAAAACGCTTGCTGGGACAGCTGGTAAATATATGATTTCGAAGCATAGATGTCATATTGCATTCAAAACAATTTTGCAATTTACAAGACTGAAAAATATTTACCTCATAAAGTCTGCTTGCGACTACGGCCAGTGTTACCCAGGTCAAGCCTTTAAAGATAAAAGTAACTAAATAATGATGTTTGTTAAGTTTGCACACTTCTTGACTGTTAACATTATTAAATCGACTTTCTGCATCGCTAATATAAAAAAAACCATTTCCTGAACCGACTCGTACTTAGAAGTTGTACTGTTTGACGATCTCCGTGGTCGAATATCGTACGCACCGATTTCAAGGTGTCGATATCTCTGAGGTCCCGGGTTCGATCCCCTGTCGGGCCAATGTAAAAATTCACATTTCTACATTGTTTCGGGTCTGGGTGTCTGTGCTACCTTCGTTGTATCTGAATACCATAACACAAGTGCTTTAGCAACTTACTTTGGGTTCAGAACAATGTATGTGATGTTGTCCGCATTTATTTAATTTATTATTTACTGTACCTTGGCAGTTGTACTACAATTCCATTTTTCAACCGTATTATTGTTCTAAAACTCAAATGACAACTAACCATGATGTCTTTACACCTATTACGTAATCATCGTTTCCCAGAACATGTAAACCTTACATAAAACCTTTTTATTTGCACATATGACCTAATTCCTTATCTCCAACATCTTTGCGACGTTTTTCCTTTCCGAGGCCGTTTGCCACATGATCATCATCACGTATGATACAAGGTTGACCTTGTGACAACAAGAGCACAATTTGCGGAGATATTGCGAGATTGGACTAGACTCATGGTGATGGTAGTTAGATTCAAGGGTTATACAAGGTATTGAATAGTTTGGAGGCATTGTTTTGAAGTTTGTCAGGAAACTGAAGAATATTAATAGAAAATTAATTACGTCGACTTCAATTATTTGTTTTGAACTTCACACTTATAATAATAGATACTAATACTAATATTATTGATATTTGATATCGGCATTACAGCGTAATGCTAGGAAGTTTTTATGCCATTTGTTCATTCATATTATCAAAAGCATTTAAGAAGCGGGGAAGGGTGGGCGATACTTTGTTCTGTCCAATGTAATTTGACCTTCATAAAATTGTACTTAATGGCCTAATTTGAAATAATAACTTTACAATTGTGTTGTTATTGACAATAATTATCCTCTTCCAACGGTTTTTTTTTCTAAACTTTCTCAGTCAAAGTTTATTAATATTACTAATTTCATTTGTATCATTGGAATGTTTAACGAAATTGTTTAACTGCTTACCTCACTCGCTCGTTATTATGTGCCTTTAGCTTTTCGCCCGCGTCTTCGGCCGCGTCGAGGTCGGTTAAATCGCGTTTCCAAGAGAACTCTTCAAAAGTCCAGGATAAAAACTATCCTATGTTCTTTCTCAAGGTCAACTCTATCTCTGTATTAAATTTCATTAAAATCAGTTCAGTGGTTTAGACGTGAAAGCGTAACAGACTGACAGAGTTACTTTCGCATTTATAATATTAGTAAGGAAAGGATGTTATAGACTAATGACTATACTAGCGCACTCTTTATGAATTCCTTTAATCTATATTCATGACGTCATTTAAATTGCGTGGATGGTTGAGGTCACCAAGCCAAACGCGCTATGTCGACGTGTCGCGAGTGCGCTCTCCCGAGGCTGACAAGCGTTTGTGTGATCCACGAATGCTTCTCCGGAGTCTTGGTCTTGTGTATATGACTTTAATATTTGACGGTATACGGTATATAGGTATTTCTACGAAGTCGTCCGAAAAAAAAACATTAGGCACTTTTACCATACAAGCATCAGCACATTGTCTATAACTTTTCGGGTCCTTGACTTACCATGTTCAAGGTCACTTTCATTCCTGTTGCAATTCCATCATTTAAGCAAAGATTGCTTTTATGTTTTAATTCTTAATTGAACTGGTAATAGCTTCGCACAGCTCTATCTAAACCAATATAATTATGCGTTTAAGTATTCAAATTACATCGTTTAACGTATGTAGGTGGTAATTTGGATTTAACTTCTAAGTGAGTTTTAATAGTTTATAGTTTGGTGGTGAATTGAAAATCGTATGGCTATGAGCTGAGCGTACGAGAGTATGCTACAATATTATTTGCAAACCTTAAGATTAGGTATACTGCTACACGGACAGCCAAGTGGTTGAAGTCGCCAGTAAACTAACTGTGCGTGACGGGTTGTGGGTTCGATGTCCACATACTACCTACAAGAAAATTTTGTGTAATCCATGAATGCTTCACCCGAGTCTGGATGCCTTCTAGCATGTAATTTGAATGTTTGTGAAAACCCATCGCGATACAAGGATTAAATTTCTTGGAGCGGGAGCGGGAGTCGGGCTGTGAAAGTTTTTGTGATGAGTGCAAGTGTTGAAAAAAGAAAAAGCACTCCAAATAATAGAAGAATATTCGATTTAGTCTTAAAAAAAAGTATTTGTTTTTCTAGATATAAATAATCATCACTAATTTGTAGAATTAACATAATCTTAAGCTCCTTTTCAATCGATGAAGGCTCTACGGCTAAACAGAACGTCTTTATTATTAGCTCTGAATAGAAAGTACAGATGCTTTTAATATTATTTGTCAAGTACAACCTTATAATCTTCAAGGCAATTCCAATAATATCGGAATTTAATGAAATTTTTAATTCTTGGCCTGATATAAAAGAGGCTGGAATGCAAGGAATAGGCACAGTTCATTGTTTGTTGTGCAAAGTTGAAGACAGGAATTATAACAATGAATTTGGTAAGCAGAAAAAAGATTCTTAGACCGTTATTTATAACTAACCAAAATGTCATTATCCTATTTTTAAGATAAGTTAACATTATTCAATCATTCCACTGCGATCATAGTCTGTATCTAGACAAAAAAGCCTTTTTTTAGATTTTAAGAAGGAAATATATTTCAATTCTCCGTCTTCGAAGCAAGTTGAATTGTTATAATCCAAACATAGAACTACAACTAATATTTTACATTTTATAACTGTTTTAAACTAAACTGACAAAAAAATAATTAATATACTATTTTCAAGCGTCAGAAAAGGCGTTTTCACCCCCTTCCAATACGTGAAACGTGTCTGAAAACAAAGCTGTGTACCTTGGTTGGCAGCCTGTTACATGCCAACTAATTGTCAAAAACAAACACACCTTTCTATATCTATGTCTACACTAGAGACATGATTTTCTTGCTTAGAAACATAAAATAATTTTCAATTCATAAAAACTTACATGTTAACTCTTTTTAATTTTATAGTTAATCATCAGTGCCATCGTAGCTTTAAGCTCTGCAGCTCAGCTCCCATCCAGGAACTACATTCCCCAAGGTCAAAGCCAAGGTCAAGATGGCTACCAGTATGGATCCCAGTCAGGGTTTAATGGAGGGTCAGGCAATGGAAACAATAGAGCACAACAGGATGCTGAAAAGAATTCAGCTGTCTTGAAACAAGATCAGGAAATTCTTGAAGACGGATGTAAGTGATGCCTTGATTTTTATTTTTTACATTGATGATATTGAAATGTTCTAAATGATGCAGTACTGAATCTGCATCTATATCATCGGCCTAGCCTTTTCCCAACTATATTGGGGTCGGCTACCAGTCTAACCGGTTTTAGCTAAGTACCAGTGTTTTACAAGGAGTGACTGCCTATCTGACCTCCTCAACCCAGTTACCTGGGCAACACGATACCCCTTGGTTAGACTGGTTGTCAGACTTTTCAAGCTTCTGACTACCTGTAACGACTGTCAAAGATGTAAGAATAACGTATCGTATCTGCATCTATATGTATTTATTTATTGTAAAATCTTTAACCACTTCAAAACAAACATTGAACATTAGATAAATTACTGTGGTACACTTTTATTATCGTTGTTTACTTTAAAGTTAGTTATTAGTATTAGTAAATATTTAGAATCTAAGACTGCTTTTCATAATAGCGTTATGGAACATTTATCAAATAAGGTGTATGCTAAGAAACGTAAAATGAAATTCATCAATTAACTCCTATCGATTAATAGGATAACTCATTTTTCGATAATCCTTATTAGAAAACCAGCCCAAAAGAACTGTGATATTGACACAAGTCACGATCTCAAACAATGCAAAATGCACATTCAAGAACTAATTTCGTTAATCACTTTACGGTAACAAAGCTTTTAGTGCGTAAGAATCTCGTATCAAATATTACAAAAATGAAAGTTCCCTTGTAACTAGTTCAAATGCCAAGGTTAAGTTGGCCATCGCCAATGAATATGGTCCATTCATACTCTTAACAGTCATCGTCTTCGTAATGATACAAATATTTGAGGTTTTATTATTATTAGGTGAATTTAATTAGTCATTATCATATTTCGGGTAATGCGGTAGCTTTTGTCTTAAACTTATTTGATATAGACCTTCGATTTTTTAAATCTTATCTCCGTCAATACAAAATAAGAATATATGTGAATATGATAGTTTAATGAAGTTTTAAAGGTTTCTGCTGCCTCCAACCTTAAGTATACAAAAATCAATATTATAGGTATCTTTTCTATAACGAAATCTGAAAGTATTTGTAAATACATCTTAAATACTAAAAATAGGATTACAATACACTTAAGATACTAATATTTTATTTCAATAAATTTCATGAGGTACAACATTTTCAATTACACCTAATTAATGTTGAATCAAAATCAAAAAGTCATTTATTCAAATTAGGCTACTAAGTAGCACTTTTTGAAGGTCAAATTACATTGGACAGCACCCAGTTTTGCCCACCCGTCACCGCTTCCTATGAGTAATTGAAAATGTTGTACCTCATTCCAGCCTACCACTTCGGCTACGAGACTTCAAACGGCATCCGAGCAGAGGAAGCTGGCAACACAGAACAAGCTCAAGGTGGCTTCTCCTACACCGGTGATGATGGCAACACTTACACTGTGACATACACCTCAGGAGAAGGTGGCTTCAGACCTCAAGGGGAACACCTCCCAGTCCCCCCTCCTACTCCAGAAGCTATCCTGGAAGCCTTGAAGAAGAATGAACAAGATGAGGCCGCTGGGATCTTTGATGATGGTAAGGAATATATTGATTGTGTGGGCAGGAGTTGTTTCCTTGTAAATGACTGATTTGAATCTCGGGTAAAAGATCAAATTTTGCAATGTCCTTGTTAATACAGCAGTAATAAAAAATGCTGCTTTTATGTCTTTTGGTTTGATACTGTGTTCAAGTCACTTACAAGATTCAAAAGGTGATAAATATTAGCTGAAAAAATATTAGCTTTTGAAAATAGTTTGAATACTCGTGAAAGCGCAGTATGAAGTACTAGGAAAGAAGAATCGTCTCAATATTGAGGCTTTAGGGATTAAGGCAACTTTTCGTATAGATCCTTTGTATGCAGAACCATTCAATGTTTATTTTTCCCCAGGTCAATACCGCCCTGATCAGAACGAAGGCGGCAACGGCAAAAGTGGTTTCGGATCAGCGAACCGTCAGGGTAGCTTCAACTCCAACAGCGGCTACCAATACTAATATCGCACAATAATATCTATCAAAACGAGAACGTTTAACTAAATAATATTTTAAAACGAGAGAGACCTATAATCTATGTATATCCGACTTCAAATAAAAATTACTGAGACAACCACAATTTTTATGGGATGAGAGCCACGTTAAATGAAAAAAAAACAAAGAAAAGAAATACCGACGAACTGAGAACCTCCCTGTTTGATGTCGTTTGAAAAATAGCGAAGTCTATTCTGGTACAATTAAACACCGTTCACAGTAAAACAAAGAAATATTCAAAAATGCAGGTGAAAGCTAATGTTTTAATGATGTTATTGTTGCTAACAGCAAAATATTTTTTATTGAAGTGCCATACAAATCACACTTTTTTATCTGTATAGAATACAACGTTCAAATTTTGATAAATATTTAAAACCCCACGACAAACAACGGACTGTTATTATAGATTTAAAAATAAAAGTAGAATAGTACTAATTTAGACTTAAGATAACTGTAATGAAAATAAACGAGATCACAGCTAAATCCAATTGCAGCCTTTTATTTCACAGAATAATTATATGTTAACGTTTCATATGGATATTAAATACATACCTCAATTTCATAACTTCGGTGAACGATTACGTAATAATGATCATAAAGTGATTTTTAATATCTATAATTAAATAGTAAACCTACCATTACGTTAAACGCTACAAAACTTTAATAGAGGCAAAAAGCTCTACATCACGCGACGTTTTATGCGCCTGCGCAGATTGGTAGCGCCATCTATGATGTAGATTACGAACTAAAATGTTTTGTAGATGGATAACATGCTAAATAGTTCGGCCAACATCTACGGAGACTCTATGTACTAGCTCTCGCAAAACATGGTACGATTTTGAGATTAGTAATTTGGAATAAACTCAACAGATGGCAGTTAAACTTTTTGGATATTCGCTTTGTTTGATTTTTTATACGTTTATGACTAAAAATTGAGGACCACTATGGAAGGGTATACATACGTAGTTAGATAGTCATAAAAGCCAAAAAAAGAGAAATCTGTCTAGGAGTCTTTTCTTGCAGAAACGATTATAAAACGAAATCATATTTTGGTGGAATATTTTATTTTGTAATCTACAGTGTGGTTTTATATTTCCCGTGAGTGACAAATATTTGTGGGATACCTAAATAAATTATTCTAAATCTGTATACTTTGGGTGTTTTCTTTGATTCAGATCGTACAAGTTGTTAATTGTAACTTTATATGATGTAGGTTTTATTGGATTTTTAACTAATTGTCTGAATTCGAAAAAATCATATAAATTACGATAATGATATAATATCAACATTTTTTGGAGTTTCGTTCAGAAAAAATCTCTTACATTTCAATGAAACATGAACCACACAATATTAATTCAGTAGCATTATGGATCACCACGAGAAAACAACTGAGCGCGAGATGTCGCGGGTTCATTCCCTTCGTTGCACAATTAGTTTTGTGTTCAACGAACGCTTATTTTGATTCCTGCTACTCAAAAATTAAACGCTAAGTGCGGAAATAATTTTTTAAACAGTTAACTTGCTTCATAGCATGGAAAAGTCGAGATAGACACTTAGATATTTTATTGAAAAAACCTCTCAACCCAAAAAACATGTTTCCTCTAACCATTTATTTAAACTAGATTTTATTCTCACTTCTCGATTCTATTCTCACAACTTATCATCCTGTCAAATCATCTAATTAATTTCATAACATTGCACAAATATGATATTTGCTACAACTTAGATCTCATCTTCATGTCAAGGTTGAAACATATTTACCAACAGCTACTAATTTTATATCATTATGGTAATAACATGCTAGGTTTTTTATTTATTTTGTCCTTGAGGTAACGTTGTACCCTCTCTTTGGTCTTGTTTCTGCAGTTTTAGGTTTAAATCTCGGGTAGAGTAAAAAAATAGTAACTGTTTGTTTTCTCTTACTCTTTAGAAATCGGTTTAAAGTGAGAAATTATCGGAAAGCCCGTAAACTCTGTCTTACGAAAGAAGTCCCGCGGAAAATAGTGGGAACTATAATAATTCAATACTAAAATGATGCATTCGCATAGATACTAGCGACACACCCGCGGGACTTAATTCGTGAAACAAAATCTGGTCATTGCTCCAGACTGTCATTTTTGGTTTTTGACAGCTATCAATACGATCTTTCCAACCAGAGCGACTAACCAAAAAATTAGGTTAAGGAGGTTAATTCAATTTGTTGAGGGACACATTTTTTTTTGAGACTTAAACATAGATAGAAAATACTATAATGTTAATGAGGTAAAATAGTTTGAGTAGTGCTGAGTATGGATGTAGATGGATATAGGGGAAGACGACGACCAAGGGAGCGATGGATGAATTGTGTGAAAGTCGATATTGTGGCTGCAAAGAGTGTTTTTTGTGAGATGAGGTCAGATAGAAAGGTATGGAAGAAGAAGCCATGTTGCGCCGACCCCAAATAATAATTGGGATAAGGGCAGGGGAATGTTGAAATGAGGATTTTTTTTTTGCTTTTTTTTACAATAAGAGTGTTATTAGTGGCTTAAGATTTTGTGTTCTTAACTAGTTTAACAATAATCTGTTTTCTATCTAATATGATTGCTATATAGTCTTTATAGCCGTTGAAAAATGAGCCTGTGGTTCAATAATCTAGATTTTTTTTAATAAAAAACGAATATAAATTGTAGAAAAAGTATATTTTTATTCATAGAATAAATAATTGGCATCGCTCGTCATACCTCACTGGTAACCAACATGACTATTTCTTATTACACATACTTATTGACAGTGTTTTTCGTACTTCATTTTTAATCTTATAATTTTATAAAAATCTGTAAGTACAATACAATAGCCTATTGGCTTGGTATACATTTAAACTAGCTCGTATTTTTATCACAATCCAACTTTGCCAATATTACTTACAGAAAAGCCTCATAGAAAAGAAATAGAGCATATTTCCGATCGTTACATCTCACACTTGTTCCAACTACCAATCGCAGCACAGGATAGAATGTTTTGCGAACGCGTCATTTAAAATCCACCAATAAGAACTTGCGGTCAAATGTGTGCGTGTATGGGAAACGGTATGAAATATGCTCTACTTGATTTTTTGTTGTTAAATGAAATATTATAACTAAATTGATATGTTAGGTAGATGTTCAGTATTTGTAAGATTGTCTGAAGCCTGAGGAAGCCTGTGCTCTCGCGTTGTACTGGGGCTGTTGGGCGAAGGCAGCGGCGTCACCGTACTTGCCGGGGTTGTATTGACCTGGAATTTGTAAAAAAAAATAATAATAATCATAATGTTTAAACAATACATTCGTTGCTTCCACCACATCTTTTTTTCAGATAAAAAAATTTAGGGCACAATGAATTGAACTTTTGGTTAACCGGAGTGATTCCTAAAAGCTTTATTTAGATATCTATTCCGAATTCTCAACACATGAAACCAATTGTATCCTTTCCAATTATCTGACAAGACCTCATTGCTAAACAACTTTGACTTCATAATATTATTTTGACTTATCTAAAATCAATCATCAACTAACTTAATTAAGTAGCTAGGAAGCAAAAACTTTCTAAAGGCCAACGTTCAAAGATGAGTCTAGAATTCCAGACTGTTATTACGCAATGACGTAATAACATGGCGGACGGCGGTGCCTTTGATTGATCGATGAATTGTAAATGTTAGCATATTGCAACAATATAATAATGTAAAATTAACAGTGTAGGTCATACAGTCTTGTAATTAGATGACATTTAAGAATGATTTGTATGTTGCGAGGTGCCGGTGAAGAGGTGTTTGCTACGGTTTGGAAAAGGATCGGTTTGCATAATTTCTATTGACTGGTAATCAAATTAAAGTAATATGGCTAGGGGAAAATTTGAAGCTTGAAGATAATTAATCTTTATGTATGAAAACGTTCTCTTGAAAGATACGTCTTGAATATTAAAACTTTTTTTTTAAAATTAGGATCCAAACTTTCTAGCTTAACTAACAAACTCTGAGACAATCGTATATCTATTCTTCAGGTGTGTCAAATAAATTATCAATGTCTAATTTCAAAAAGTCTTTACAAGTGTTTAAATCGCTAACTTCAAAGCCCCAAATTCGTTATATCGTACGTACGGCCTTAGAATCTCCGTGGGACAATCCCTTCACCAATTGACCTATTGTTCAGTAAGACAGTAGCTATTATCCACTGCAAACTTTAGTTTACGTACATTATTACATACAGACTTAATTCACCACTTAAACATGCAAAAACCCACCTTAACACCCACGCCATAAGAACAATTGAACTACACGTCAAAATCGGAATCTTCAAGAAGCTATTAAGTTATCTTGTCAGAGGAAATTGGACTTTATTGCTTTGAGATAAGGTGGAATTGTTAGGTTAATTTGAGGTGCCGCAGTGGGTCATTGGGTAACACAATAAAGGTCAGTGTACAAGTACTGTGCAAGTGTATACAGGTGGTTGTTTTGTTGCTATTTGCACGCTTTTGTTCTATCTATCTCTAGAATGTTCTATGATAAGTGGACGAGTGGTCATTGATGTATTAGATAAAGATTATTGTAGAAATAATATGGAAATATTAAAAAGACACGACTAGTTGTTTTTTGTAGTAGATTTGAAAGTAGTTATTTAGCAAAAAATGTTTTTTTTTCGCATTCGTCTTACATATTTATGCAATTAGTCCTATAACTTTAGGCTTTGACCTTTATTGGATGACATTTATTTTTTTCAAAACCCATCCAATCAAACACTCGAAGTCATGATAACCTTTTGAAATATATTCGCCCTCTAAATATCAGACTCACAAAACATTTAGACGTGACATTTCCCACATATTACCGGTGCCAGGCCCTATCGGATTACTAATGGCTGTAATTAGTCTAAGTCCTTAGATTCCACAGCAATTTATAGCAAATAAACGATTTTAGAATTGATTTTGACATAATAATAAGCTTTAAAGGTTTGATGGTTGTTTATTCTCAGGTATTTTCTAGACATTCAGATTTAAATTTAATGAAATAACTCAGGTATATGGAGATGATAATATTTTTCGATATGTACCGAGGATCAGACTTATCTTTTCTATCTATATTAAATAAGCAATTGGGGAACGTATACTCTTGTAACCAAAGTTTTGATAGTAAAGCAAGGGCGTTTAGGAAAAAAAATGATATCAATTTCAAAATCCATATCATCATCATCAACCCATCTTAGTCCTCTGCTGGACATAGGCCTCTCCCATGACACGCCACTGAGCTTGATATTCATCTCTCTTTTTCCAAATTTCTATATCCACGGTTGCATCTAATTTACTTCTACAGGCATACTCATATGCAAGTATTGTCTTTCTCAAGTCATAACGGTTATTACATCACAACCCAGTATCGTTTCACGTCTTACTAACTGTAATCTTTATATTACCCTCCTTGTCTTGTCCATCCAATAAGTAGTGATTTATCACCAGTTACAAAACACAGCCTACTTACTACTTTCAGATTTTATGCATGTCTTGTCACATTTCTCCCGACATCTTTAAATTTATTCTTCAATGTGTGAAGTAACTTATTAGCTGGTGGTTTGTAATTGCAAGTTAATTCCGAATGACGTTTTAATGTGTTTCTTTGATTACACGGCTTTGAAATATTTTACTGTTAGACGAGGGTTCCAAATGACTGATTAACTTTATAAACGTTTTTATACTTTTGTCCTTTGAACAGCTGTAGACGGTCATCGAAATCAGGTGCCTAATATGGCTTTTCTGCGACTAAATTCTATTTGAATTATATTATTACACTTATGTCATTACTGGTATTTTTTTTATCAATAATTTAATATGTATCTTCCTTCACTTCCGAACTTTCTCTTTAGATATTCAAGAAAGGCCCTAAATTTATGTAATCCAATTATTTTCAACTCACCATCATCAATGATGCCAGCGGCCTCATCGCGGGCGTTCTGCTCCAGAGCCTTCAGGATCTCCTCGGGGATCGGGGGGGAGGTGGGGATGTGGGCACCCTGGGGCTGGAAACCACCCTGGCCAGCGGCGTAGCTTACGGAGTAGATCTGACCGTCGTCACCGGTGTACTGGTAGCCACCCTGAGCTTCGATACCATCAGCCTGGAAGCATAGATTGAACATGATGTTACCACAAATTAAAAGGAACGATTTTTTTGTCCATGATAGACTAGAGAAATCAAGATATTGGAGTTTAGTTGTTTTTGACGGCTGTTGAAAGAGTCTAAGAGGTACAAGAAAAGAACAGATTTTTCAAAGAAGTAACAATTTTTTTTAATATGATCTCAGGTCAGATGGTCAGTGGGTCATCTTAAGGGCGGAGTATAGACGAGACTGACACTAAACCAAGAAAATACTATTCCCAACATTGCAATAAAACACCAATAGCTGATGATTATAACGGAGATGAAATCAAACATTATCAATTAAATCCCCCATAGAACTCTTAATCTAAAAGTGACACACCTCAAGTCAAACCGTTATTGCCCATAAATGCTGACCCGCGTATCTTACAGATCTATTAACATTTGCAATGTACGATCGTAGCAGCTAATAACGCAAATGTAAATGTGTTTATTTAGCATTTATAATGATAGCTTCATGGAGTTTTTATGGCCATAGAAGCATTACTATGGTTTAATGAATTGAATGCTGTAGAATTACTTAAAGGATAAAAATGAATTTATGTTTTGACAGATTCTGTATAAGACTTGATACTTTTTGTTACTTTTGATAATTATGCTAACTGGCATTATAACACTTCATCCAACTTCGGTTAAAGAGGGTTATGCTTTCAGCTATAACCGACATCCAATCGGGAAGCTGCAAGCAACAGTTTTTCTACCTATTATCGTTTTTATATTGGCTGAATTAATAAAAAAAAAAATAGACTTGTTCTGAAAAAAATCACTAAACACTAATTTTTACTACACTATTATGAAGTTCAAGATAGACTAGAATTTGTTTTCCGTCTGAGATCTAAGTAAAGTCCAGACGATTATCAAAATGTCAGTACAATAAAACACCAAGTAATTTATAATCAAATCCATTCACTAAGGATCAAGGTTAATCTGATGGATTGCAATTGTAATTGATTGACCTTGACTTTTCTATCTTCACTGTAAGGTCAAAATCGTATTTTTTCCTTCATCCAAATTAAGTTCTTTCCCACGATGTTAATTTTTTTCTAGATTGCAATCGAATGCAGACTCATTGGATTCAATAATTTAATATTCAATTATATTCAAGTTATCCCACAAATATAATAAATTCTCATTTATATTTGCATACCCACATACTGGATATAAACGAATTAACACAAATATGTCATGTGTAGATGATGCTAATGGCACGAGACCTTTATACACTCAATAAATTAGTATGAAGTAAATACCAGTTTATTAACTAAATTGATTTCTTGTATGAATATTACTTAACCGTAATTGATTTCAATGAAATCTTTAACCTCAAAACTGGCATCTTAATAATATGAAAAAGCTGAGGAAATAAATTTAATATGGTGCTATTTAAATTGATAAAAACTTTATATTGTGATGGCATTTATCGGTCATAAAATGAGATTGTAGTTTATTGCGATATAATATCATTTGTAATATGCTTTGAATATTGATCTAATTGATCAATGTTATAGTAGAACTAATATTTTTAATTTTACTTGAATATATGATACAGATGGCAAAAAATCTTCGGAAAAATATAAAAAACTCTTCCGAAGACTTTGAAATAACCATGTTTTGAAATGGAATATTTATATAAGGTCATTCTGCATTTCGTTGGAAAGAATAGCTACCTAATTCAATATTAGTAGAATAGCTCATACACGACCTGTCAAATAATTTTCTAGCAACATATTCTTTCATAAGAAAGTGGTTTGTCGAAATGTCTAAAACATTCAAATAAGTGAATACAAAATAAATTACGTTTGAAAAGCGACATGACAAGGAATCAATCAAATTACTGATTGACTGACATTGAGGATAAACTTGCAACTTATGTAACAGCTGGTATAAAACATAATGCTTATGTCACCTGTCAGTGTCATAAAAATATTAAAGCTTGGTAAAGTAATGGTGAAGGAAGAAAAGAAGGGACTAGTGGATGCTGAAAAATAAATGGACAAAAAGATGAAGATGAAAGATATACAGTAAAGCTAACTTACATGATTCAATACAGAGTAGGATGAAAAAAATAATGGGAGTTAACAAAAACGAGATGAACAAAAACGATGTACTAAAAGAAACAATCGAAAATCCAATTCTAAAAAAGTCGGCTACAGAATTATATCTATAACATCATTATAAGAATGCCATCAATCTTCAAAATTAAAAACAGTTGAACGTGAAGAGCTAAACACCGCACCTTCGCATGTTAAAATTGCACACATTTAAAATACCAACGACTTTGCCCATCATAAACTAACAAACGGATCTAATAAACTTAGAATCGCAATCGTTTTGCGTAACAAGTGAACTTTGCGAATGGTCAGTGCCCTTTACAGTACATGGGTGGGCCATAAAAAGATTAGTGGGTCAACTGCGAATAATGTTAGGTGTTTAGACAAACGTGTCGACACTAACACTCAGTAATAAATTAATCATTTGAATTTTCAGATTAGTATGACGACTGAGCTTTAAGATTTACTTCCTAGAAGTCGAGTTTATGCTCACATAAGACTTGGAAGATGGCAGTAGCAATTATCGTAAGAATATCCTCATCATAAAATCTTGAAAAATTTATTTCGCATTGTGATTTTGGTATAAAACCAAACATATTAGTATACTCATGTCTTGCATGTACATTTATTGCCAATCGTGGATGCAATTTTCGTAAATGTCAAAATTAAAATACTTCAGTTTCTGTCCATTTAAATGCGTCTTTCCGCAGAAGAAATATGAACCAGCTGAAGCAAGATGCCAAGTGCTCAAGTTAAAGAGGTGTCAAGCCAGTCTGATGTTACTAATGCTAACCACCAAGACAAAAAAGGAAGATACCCGGGGCGCAAAAAAAAATCCTGCCGTCAACCAAATTAATAAGATAAATATTTTCCTCCCAACTGAAAGACAAACAAGGGTTTATCTATACTGGTCACGATTATAAGTCTTTATACGACTTACCTCACGTCCCTGCTCCTCAGCCTTGATTCCGTTCTCAGTTTCATAGTTGTATCTGAAGGAGTCTTCCTTGACATCGGAGTCCAGAGCGATGATCCTGGCGTTCCTTTCGAGGGAGGCCTGGGGGCGGTTGGACTGAGCCTGGTAGGGGGCGGGCGCGAAGGCCGCGGCGGCGAAGCCGAAGAAAGCGGAGATCACGAACTGGTGCATAAAAAATAAGAATTAAAGAGAGGAACACAAAATTACTGGCAAGTGTTAAAAAAATAAGAGAGAGAAGAAAAAATGCATGCTAGTTCCTAGTAAGTACAATTTTGTTTTTGCAATTGAATTTGAAATGGAAAAATTCAAACGGGACTGATGAACAAATCTATTCAGGAAACCTTTTAATTATTTATTAATTCACCGAACTATCTTTGAGATAAATTTATTTATACATAGAACATTGTTAACCATGACTTTGTTAAAACTATAACGAGAAGGTTTTTAAGACAAATTTCTTCTGAAATAATATTATCAAAATGAAAAACGCTACCTTTTTCTTTCTTGATAATGTAACAAAGATAATTTTGTACGTTATCATAGTGAACTATTTACAAGATTGTAATTACAAATAAGTATGTGTTATATAATGGCATGTAACTAATCATATGTTATGAGCCAATACAATTATTATTAGTCCAAAACAATAGGCTTTTTATGTAACTTGAACTAGTCATTCAGTTTCCCTTGGGCGATAAATTAATTTTATCTGTTTAGAGTTCCGCAAAGTGTGCCGTAAAACCGTCAAATGAATTTGCAAGAAAAAATGAAATACAGTTTTTTGTAATAAATTTAAAATTAAATTTAGAATCGTTTACCGACACGGTGTTTGTTTTTTTTTGTACTTAACTTTTGCCCCATCTCTAATGTCGAATTTTTTATATATTATTATTCCATGACAAACATCCCGTTTTTTTTATTCATAATTTTTTTACAGAAAAATAGACAAAGAACCCACATACACTGTCCACAGTTCACTCTACGTACGCTTGGACATCAGAGTTTACATTACACAAGTAACAACAAGGCAACATGTTGCGCAAGCGCAGTGGATCAGATGTTATCTCCGCCTATTGTCTTACATTTTGACACTGTTGAGAGATCGCGCGAATACCTAGCAGGTGTTTTTTTTTAATTTTACAGATTTTTTTGTTTAATTACATTTAGTTTAATTCTACTCATTAAGTTAGCTTAAATATGTATATTTTTTTGTTTATACAAAAGGGTTAAAATATTTTTTTTTGAAAATATGTACAAGGGTCAATTTACGTTATTGTTGCCTTTAATTATTACATAAGGGTATCGACTTGATAATATTTTTTTTTGGAATGACAAGTATTAAAAGCTGCCATTTTTTTTGCAAACAGTTATTTCAAATTTTCACTTTTTGTAAATAATTTCGTTACAACACAATTAAAAATGTTATTTGTGTATAAAAGTTAGGAGAATTACGAGTATCTCTTAAGTGCTTTTTTTTTGGAATTGTAAAGTTCAATCGCAATCAAATTTTATACAAATCATGTTTTGCGGTTTTGTCCGTCTGCGGAATTGGTATAAACGTTTGCGTCACACACGAATCGAAATGTTACAGTGTATTAAAATTAAGTTGAAATTTGTTAAAGAGCATTATTTGATTAGATTTTTTTATGGATTAGTAAGTAGTTATTATTTAGAGGAATTTACAGGACATTAGTAACATACGAATGTTAATTTAATTATTTTCAGAAATATATTATTAGATATTTAGATTATTTTTGTAATTACAAAAATTATTTCGAGGTTTTTTTTTAAATTACAAAATTATTATTAATTATTATTATTTGTAAAAAAATGAAGCGCACACTGAAAACACAAGTGATTAAATTAAAAAAATAAATTAACGATTTGATTAAACCAAAAAAAGCTATCAACAAAACCTTAATCCCAACCACCAAGAAAAATCACAAAACTACACTCAACGAAACGCGTAATCGATACCCGCCTACTCGATTAAAATCGAATAAATCGAATCGAGGATCGACTCACCAGTTTCATATTGTCAGGTCGGAGGTTATTCTACGAATGTAGTGACGAACGATCAGACTTCCATATATATAGTGGCGGGATCATAGGAGGGTTACAAAATTCATTCTAGTTCAGAATGGTGCTCTTCAGACAAACTTCGAATATATTTTTTGCGTAAGTTTGACATTTTGGTGAAATGTTATTAGATGTATGGATTTTTGGATATGTTGAATTGAAGGTTATGACGTAATGTGCTGAATGACGGATCAGTAGATGGTGTAGAAGTTTTTTAGAAAGTACTTGTTTTTTTTTAAATTAATGAATCCTATATATCTTGTATATCCAAGCAGTGTCCATCCAAAACCGACTAAAAATATATGGTTTCTAAAGGTGAAAATGAAATTGCATAATTTTAACAAATATTTAGTGATTTCCGGGATATCAATATAACCTTGACGTATTACATAATCATAATATAACTTAAAGGTACTATCTAAAATAAAACACTTTTCACTTTTCTAAACGAAGATCTATTAAGACATTCAAAGATTCATTTACAAGGTCATAGAAATAGCACAAATGCCTATAATACATAATATTATGTCACAATAAGTTTAAATATTCTCAAGGAGGTTCTATTCCCGGATTTCCCGTCTTTGAAGATAATAAAGTAATGATTGACCTTTAAAATATTTCAATAGCATAACTAGTGAAGCTAATACAAAATTAATTTAACTTAGCTCCTGATGGTACTATACTGATAATATTGATTTTGTATGTTCAGTAATAAATTAATATTAGGTAGGTTTGTGTCTTGTTTTACTATGGAATACTGTGTAATAGTGTGTAAGTTAAATGTTTTTGAGGTTTTCCTGTAATTTTAGTATTTTAGATTAAAGTTCCTTGTTGAGAACTTTAATCTAAAATACTAAAATTCCTCTACATTTTGGATCTGTGTCCCCGTGTACGCCTTTAAAAAGGACCGGGTCTTTTCACATGAAGTTACCCGTGACAGAAAAGAGATACAAATAATAAATAAATAAATATTCCAAAACCTTCTAGTCTTTCTAACTAATCTCAAACCAAGCAGAACTTTATTTTTTTATCTTATTTACAATATCAGATATTTATTACTTCTATGTTAATGTAGTGAATTAAGCCAAGTTTTGAGAAAAAAGTTTATATCGTCTGAAGATGAAGAAAAAGGTATATTATAATATGTATTTATTAGTTTTTTGAGTTATAAACAAAGATAGATTGAATGTCACTGTGAAGCAGTAAAACAGGGCAATGAAATTAAGTAGGTATATAGAGTGTTTAGGTACTCTGTAATGGTGGTCTAGTCATTTGGTATTATTAGTTCTAATTAAGCTAAAATTTATGAATATTATATTCATAAACTTTAACCTAATTACCATAAGTTTAGGAATTTTGTAGTTTTAAACTTTAGTGCTTCTTACTTTTGTTTTTAGAATGCATTTTTTTATATAACATCTGGCGTTCTGATATTTTCTGCTTTCATTTTATTTTCGAAACCTAGCCAAGTTCATCTTTCCCAGAGAAAAATGTTTGTAAATGATAACCTAACCGATAAAAGTTAAAAACATTATTATTTGCAATATAAGTTAATAGATACGCATGTTAATAAACTATGAGTTAAAGTGACTTCACTGTTAACATGATAAATGGCAAGAGTTTAACGTATTGCAAAAGTTTCATTAGAAGTAGGTTTTAACTTCCTGGTCACACTACGACCCATGGCATGGCCTAATAGTCGCCTACACAAAAGATGATCTAACGTAAGCCAGATATGCTGTTTACTTGCCCACTTTTGGGCTAAAGAACTCCTAAAGGTTTCAAAAACTCTGCTGAGTATGAATTCTCCCTTGAGAGTCATGCTGTCAGCTGGAAAGAGGCAAAGAAATATTTTAGAAGGTCACGCAACAAGAGTCGTTTTTTGATATCGACTTGGAGGAAGAATCAAGTTCTTTTACTCAGTTTTTTATTAAAAAGTATTTAAGCCAGCTATGTTCAAGTTGGTTTCCAGTCTTACAAAATCTTGCTGAAAGCTAAATTTTTCCTCAACCCAGTTACCAGGGCAACATCCTTGCTAGTCTGGGAATAATCAGTATTTCAACCTTCTGACAACCCGAAACGTTTGTCAAAGATGTATAATTAGGAGTATGAAACACAGATGAACTCGTTATGACATTGATAACATCACCTATACGTAGACCGACCGTGTCAAGAATAGCTCAACCTGCCGTTATAGCTTAGCCACTAGGTACTATCACGTAGAAACTCTACATTTCGATACAAGGTGCTAATATTGCAAGTTAACATTGGATTATTATTTAATAACTTATTCTATTTCATTTTATTCCTTGGTATCACCGTATTACCTTTCTTTTACGTCACAGTGTAGTTAAGACCTTTTCGCAAGAATAATAAATGGCTTTAACGAAATTACGTATTTGTAACACATTATTTATAATGTTTAACGATTATTATCGTGTCAAATATTTTAAGTACGCGTTACGGTGCTTAAGGGGTCTCGATTTTAATTAATTTCGCTTACGTTTGTCTTGTGATGTCATATGTGTTGTTGGTAAATTAATTATCATAAATTATTTATATCAAGTTTTATACATACCTATGATAGGTAAGTTTTGTTTGAAACATTTTTTGAAGGATGAAAAGAGAACTTCTAGTTTATCTTCAATATAAATGTTAATTCCAGATGATGTGAAATGCTGACCTTATTGGTCACAATAATTCATGCACGGAAAACTTATATAGGTACACTCTATGCATATCTACTATCTAATGATTATAATAGAGTTCTTTATTCAAGAGACCAGGACCCCGATTCTGCTATTTTACGATGGCCGATGAATGAATGGCAATTGGATTAAATTTGAAATTATTCCTTTTCTTTAAGCATTTTGCCAATACAATAATTGGAAGTTAAGTGTATTGGCCTTGAGAGTACCGTCCCGTACCGAATTTACAGTTATTGTGTATAAAACTGCGAAATACGAAAATTGACATTTTAGGCCAAATGTCGTTCATTCTTCGGCTTGTAAATAGCAGAATTAGGGCCCTGGACTCACAATTGTTAGTTCCTACTGAAACTATGTTAGTAAGTAGTAAGATAATTATTACATCATTCACAATTTGATTTACAACGTAAATCGTCCGTATACTATCCTGTGATTGACTACAAATTTCAATACTGAAATCGCTGAATGGCACTTCAACGATTCTAGGCGTAGTCTAGGCAACAAGCAATCATTTAGTACAAAAGAGACTGTATTTGTTTTGAGATAGTATTCTAGAATATTTCGATATTTAATAACTTCAGTACTTAGTATATTTCCTTGATTTTTTCTTCTTACATTACCTATTTTAGTCTAAACAAGGTTAAATCAAAATTAATGCTTTAAAACGCCTGCGTTTGAGTGTGTGAATAAGTCCGTGCACTTTAAAATTAAAAGCCTTCAAGTATGTTGTTATTGCGTATCATTAAAAATAATTTTGCTATTGTAAGAAATAATGGTCAACATTTAGAAGATGTTAAATCAAAAATTATTTATAGATTAAAAAATCTAAAAACTCACTCACGTTTGTAAATGTTTCTATTCAAATTTTATCAAAATCGGTACAGACGGTTTTAGTTGTAAATTGCATTTTCATCGGGTCTGAAGCTACCCTGAAATTTTCAGCCCGCTTATCGGGAAAAGGCTCAAAATTGAGTTCCATTGAAATCCAACCGGAACGAAAAACAAACAAACAAGAAAGTGAGTTTATAAAAACGTTAAAAACTTCAGTAACCAGGCGCTTATAACTTCACTGTTTTCAATGTCAATTAAAGCAGCACTTAATTTCACTCATGATCGCTTAAGAGCCTGACTAACGATCTCTTAAGTTCTTTCTCCTTATAAGGATAAGGTTAAAGACGGATTTTTACATGATTGCCTGTGGTTTCCGAGTCTGCCTAACCAAGTTACAACCTATCCAGATAAGTAGTAACATAATTGGTTAACGAAATATTTTAAAACGATTTCTACAAATGAAAAACAGACACCGCTAAGATATTCCGCGAAAGTATTAGAATAGAATAGAATATACTTATTTACTAATTATGTAATATATATAGATATTTACTAGAATAAGGTGGTTACAAGTCAAATATAAAGGCATGTATAAAAAATATGATTTTGCAACAGCATTATAAAATTAAGGCTTTGATTTAAAGCTTCGCGACAGCTATTAAAATAAAAGGCGTCACCTATTAATCTTGGAACGTATCATGTTTAATTTTACTTTTAAAAACCTCGCTACCACAAAAGTTAAATTAACTGATGAAAATATGTCAAAAGTAGTAAAATGTAAAAATAGGTAATTATAATCAACTTCTCGAGTTTCATTATAAAAATGACAGACCATACCGATCACACAAAAATTTCGCCGCATCCTAAATCCTATTTACGATCTAACACCATCCACTGAATTTAATATATGATATGTATCAACAGTGTAAACCTCAGCAAAACTTACTTCATTGTAACGTTATTTTTTTTTTTCTCTGGAGGTGAGTTTTTATACAAAATCATTAACATTTTGCTATTTGATACTTGTTTTGCTAATTTACGCTGCTTTTGCAGACATTCATTTTAATGTAAAATGCTCCTGTAAAATTTTATTTTGAAAAGAGTAACTTATGGAGTTTCTTGCCGGTTCTTCTCCATAAGAATGACACTTTGGAACCGTGCAACTAGAGTCAGTAATATAACGTTTTAAAAGTGCCTGAGATACGGCCTATTTGAAATCAAAACTTTTTGATTTTGAATAAAACAATCAAAAAGTGTGCAGAATAATATAAGTCCATACACTCCGGAATATTTATTTTTCTAACTCCTACCTAACTGGTTACCCCATACAACAAGAAAAAGGGACGTGATCTAAAATAATTGTACTTTATTTCTCACCATTAACCCGAACCAATTAATTTAATCGGTACTAGGTGTACGAGTTATCAAATTATCACAATTTCCTTTTCACATAAAAATTGTTTTAATCTTACCCAACTTGTTAGGTAATATCACGATAATAATACGTTATACTATATTAACATTTTAAGAGTTTTAATATATGTATCAGATATCATAAATTGTTGACACAAGATGTGGATTAGAGATAGTAGTGATATCGTTGCCTTGGGATTGGGCGAATACTGTTTCAAAATGTTTGACCTAAAGCCTGTAGGTACTTTGATTATTCATAGGTTTTAAGGAAAATCACTCATTGACTATACTGACTTTAAATGACCAATAACATTAAATAATGAAAAAAGTAATTAAAAAAACAATAAGTTCATGAAGCATAAACTTAATGACTCTTTTTCTGCGCTTTTGCTTATGGGGCTACCCTAGGCAAAACAAGGGATGTTATGAGTTTGACGTGTAAGCCTATCTGTCTTTCTAAGGCGAACCAATTGTGTAATTTCAATTTTGTTTCTCGATCCATTGAAAATTTGTAGGGTGCGAAAGTTTTTACTGTTGGGGGATTTTTCACTAAATTCTGGATCTAATTTTGGGAGGAGAAAAACAGAACTACAAAAAAGACAGAACCTAAATAATTACACTTTTTTCTACTATAAAATAGCAGTATATTAAAATAATCTAATGACATGAATACAATTAATAACAATAAAACACAATAGACGACCAATACTGATCCGAAGAACAATCTAACTGTTATCCACATCTAGTTAACTAAACAAGCTAATTATTCCATTAAATTCTTGAAATAGATAATTATACAAGCCTCTTGTTGTTCCCACATGGAAACACTTAAACAAACACTCGTAATTATCGTGTAGTTGAGGATTCTCAGAACAATAATTGTGTATTTAGACTAGTTCTAGATCATACAAATGTTGTAGATAATGGGAACTGTAGGCTAGTGTACAATACTTTGGGAAAGAATTGGAAGGAGGATGGATACATGAAGAGTGGGCAGACTAAAGAAAACATGGATGGATTGCGTGAAGAATGATATGGTGAAGAAGACAAAGAATGTGGAGATATAGATAGAGATTTATGGGATGAAAAAAAAAAGATATTACATCGGCTCCAAGTCATTTGAGATATGGGTAGGAGAAAAGATTTAGGTTTGTGAAATTTCACGAATCTTAATTAAATAATTCTCTTAAGGGATTTTTTGCCAAAAAGGAACTACTTCAAAAGTTTTTTCATTAGAATGTTCTACAAAAGCAGCAATGAGAAGAGAGTTGAAAGTTCAGTGTGTAGTTTTGTTGGTGTTTAAGCACCAAAAACAAAACTATGTAAGTTACAAAGTACTTCGCACAATAGTTCAATATGCACTTGAATTTTATGGATTTTGTTACAGTTTCCTAAACTTTACGGTGGTCTCAATATTTTGGCTATACCAGTATCAATGACTGAATTGACAGATGCATAGCAATTAGAAAGGCCTTCTTCATCGACGATACTTAATCTAGTTCCGCTCAGCTAAGCTCAGCTTGGGTGGTCCATTTATCCAATTTTGTTCTGTACTGGGAAATTTTGAGTTCCAATCGCAAGCACAAATAAAAAAGTGTTTCATACGGAGTGTTCTGATTTATGAAGATGGAAGAATCATTCTATTTTGTTAAATGCACCTAAAACACAAGTTATTCAAATATTTGGACATCCATAACGTGTTAATTGCTATCTATATTTAGCTGTTTTTTTTTCATTGCGTGATTTGTCAATACATGTGGTAAAAACGGTTATGACTATATGCGAGATTCTAAGTTAAGATAATGCTTGATACGTATCTGCAGAGCACAGTAAGCATTATTCAATCCATGCGTGTTGGAAATCACCATCCATCATATGATGGCGAAATAATATGTTATTTGTACTGTTATTCTTTATAATCTTACTTACTTTTTTAAGATCAATGTTTGTGTATAGAAGCCTCTTTTCGTGCTGATAATGACTAAAAGGGCAGGTGATATAGGTGAAAACTCCACAACAGCTTTTTAATTTTGGGGCTTTAGGGTTCAGTGCGAGTCGGACTAAAGAAAAACTTATTGTGAGATAAGCTTAGTCGCAGCAGCACGAACGCCCTTTTAATAAGATTCCGTTTTACTCTTTAGGTACAAAATCCCAAAAAAATACTGAAATCTACGATCCTCCAGTTAGTATCCATTAATTGAAAGTTAAAAATCATCATCGTGTGATACAAAACCATTCAAAACAACCTTGACAATTTCGAATACCGATGCCAACTAAAACAATTGACTCACACAACTTTGCATATAAAAAAGAACTTCTAAAAATTTATAACCTTCACATAAACAAAAGCGATGAGGCGTATAACAATATCGTTTCATAGTAATAGCTTGTGAAAGGCCAAATTCCTACAGCACATTATGACATAGATCCATTGAGAATGCTAATGTCTGTTTGTCTGTTACTCATCTAGGCATTTTTTTATGTACTATCTATGGACTAGGCTAGAAGGCGTTGGCAGGTGTTGGTAGGTGTGCATCTTCGTTTATCTTTCTTTGTATGTATCGTAAGTGATTCATTGAATTCTAGAATTTTATAGTTGCGTACAGTAGCTTTCGATTCGCCTCATTTTAAACCGGTGCTCGAAAAAGGAGTTTTTCGATTCGTCTGTATGTTATTCTTTTTTATATTTGTTACATTAGAACTGATCAGCTGATTTTGTCATTCTTCTCTTATTTAAGATTACTTACTTAGATTGACTGAGATTTTTCTTTATCTCTAGTCGATTGTATATTTTTGTTGTTAAAACAATATTATTCGAGTTAATAGAACACAAAATTACAGATCTAAGTCCACAATCTCGACAAGGAAATGTCACATCGGTATATATGGACGTTTTCTATTGTTTTTAAGAAAGTTTTATTTTGTTGCGGACTGAAAAGACAAACTTTAATTAGGCTATAAAATATATTTGGAATAAGCTTTTTTATTAAAAACACCCAAGAAGTGAAGGGAGCAAAGTCACAAACCAAACTTAGTCCAACAATAAAACTTATCTAAGATTGGTCTTCATTAAAGGTCTGTTGAAGATCAAGGGCTTGAAGGGACCAGCAAAGGTTAGAAGTAAATGTATCGTCATCTAGAATATTAAATAAAAGATTTTATAGCTTTAAACACTTTATTGATACTAACATTTTATAGTCCATTGAAAATAGAATTGTACGCATTGATGAAATGATCACCTTGAAAATATGTGCAACAATAGATTTGGGTATCTTCCCAGGTCAGATTTTTAAGTGGTCTGAAATACCTGTTTTGTTTTTGTAAATATTCGATTGTTAGTTTAATTTTTTTTGGGTAAAATGAAAGTAGAAATTTCTTGGTATAATTCAAATGAAACATCCCATTAATATATTTATAATTAATTAATTATAATTTCCATAAGAAATTATAATCAGCTTATCAAAATTAGGAGAAGAACTGAACATTCTCAAAAATATAGGTCAGCTTTATTGGAAAAGGCAGTATTTCTAGTACGTCCCTGTTATATTTATAAGTTACTCCGTTTGGCTGCGGTCATTCATAAAACGATAGCTTTGAGATCAGCGTGCCATTTAGTTTCCATTCAAGTAAATCTCGAAACACAAAAATATTTGTTCTCAACCAAATTGTATTTATCAAGAACGCCCGACTAGTTTCGGACCCAACCGGAGTGATCATGAGCTGACGAAGCAATGAATAACGAAATTAATTGCTAATTAGCTCACAAACTCAAGACTGGCTAAAAATAAGCAATAATTCAGTAAATCCAGCCGCTAGTTTGCAATAGTCGTGCGAATCTGTTCACAATATATGTGCATGATTAATGATGATTGTAGCGCATTACCTCGCTTTATTTCGACGCGGTCGGTCAAATATTTTGTAACTCTTGTTTGACGTCTCGTAAGACTCTTATTATGTCTAACTAGTATGTATTTGGACTTGAGTAAAAATTTTATGTATTTGATAATTTTATTCTTATTGTGGGACGAGTTCGTTGTTATTTGATTCAAAACCGTTCTAGACTTGACTCGGATAGCCGAGTGGTTGAGATTACTTGAGATCACTACGCCAAACCCACTTAGCGAGACGTGTCGCGGGTTCGATTCCTGCGTAGGACAAGAATTTGTGTGATCCACTGAGTCTGGATGTCTTTGTTTTGTAAAACCCCCCGTGACACAATAATCCTTTCGTTCCTTAATGCGGAAGTAATTTAAAAAAATAGATGTACCCACGAGTTGCATAGCATTGGAGGTGAGTTGACATGGTCAGACGCATCACTGGATAGTTTTAAGTAATGACATGATTCAATGATATCCCAAAATAATTGAAAGTATTAAATAAGTACATATATCCGAACATAATCATTCGGTAATAGGATCTTAAGGTAAAAATCTTCAAACATTTTCTGCTTCTGGTCTAACTCACATAGAAATTCGAAATGAAAACAGTTTTGTCCCAAGTCCATACTATTCGTGTATAATAACAGACACACTACATAAAGATTTATGTTATGGTTTGGCTTTGACCTTACGACGTGGAATTAAATAACTTTACTCATAATAAGATTTTATGTACTTTTGAGTAATACGTAATGTGGTGTTAACTTAAAGGTTATTGTTTTAGAATAACAGAACTATCTTTCATGGATGGAAATGGGTTAGGCCCGCTTTTTATCCATATACTAAAATGTTATTCGTTGTTCTCGCTAAAACTTGAAAGCGGCTGCACCAATTTGGCTTATTTTAGTCTTGAAATGTTAGTGGAAATTCAGGGAATGTTTAAATTTTGGTAAAATGTGGAAAAGTTAAAGGAAGCAAAAAATAAATTCTGCTTTTTATTATCGACTTTTAATCGGTACGTATTTAACTGGAACAGCTAGTAGTTGATAATAATAGCTAAAAACAAAAAGAAACCAACTTTTTGTCCGAAATAATCATTATTTTCCAAAAATGAAGTTATTTGTACGTTTTATCCCAACTTTAGATGTGCCCCGAATAAATGACGTAATACATCCTGGATGTTAATACATCCTAAACATTTAACCAGAACCTAACCTCACGCCAGTCTAACTAAATCTGAAGTATATTAGGTGTCGCTAGAGGCTAAAAAAATACTTAAAAAAAATCTAGGTTCTTATGGAAGAATATCGTTCTCTTGACCTCAATTAGAAGTTTTATATTACTATCAATATTGCAGGTCATTTAAATCAACCTTTATTCTAATATACGATATATTTACGTGTTGATTGCCAGTCAAAGTAATTGTTTATTAATAATTATGAACCCACAATTACATTGTAATTATCTTGTACAAAACTGTCGATGGATTGAAATTTCCTAATGTTCTGATAGAATTTAGAATTGATGTTACAATTTGTTTCTAATTTGTTAAGTATGATGAATTGGTTGAAGTTGTCAAATTTATTTAGAACTTACTACATATTTCCCCGGTTTTACCCGCGTTTTTTAAACTTCTGTAGAGTTCTGTAAAAGTATTTAATGATTTTTTGTCTAAACAGTGTTTTTTTTTGTATTTTAACATTACGCTCCGGTTTTACCACTTGCGTAGTTTACCACATAGACATTAATATAGTGGTTTGATAAAAGGCCCTGACTGCTGTGCCGGAGGCAGTGGGTTCGATTCTCACTCCCAAAAAATGGTTGTGTTGAGAACGATAATTTTGATTATGATTTTGAAAAAAGGGATGCTTTGCACTTAATTGTATATATATATATAGACTTAGATTGACTCCTATATATTGATTTTAGGGCACGGTATCCTATAGGATCTATAGCCCACCTTTAACGCGTGAAACTATTTTTTGCGTAATGCGTTTATACTTAACCATCCTTTAGTTTTAAAAAAAAACCATTATTTACATTATTGTACATCTTTCACATGATTCACTTTCCTAGTATAGACTAACCGACAATATATAAATTCCTAAAGCAATAAGGCAATATACAGGGTGACTAATTTACAATCGCAACAAGTTCCAACATAGTTCACCTGAATGTTTTAAATGTCCTTGATCGGGTATCAATGCGTTTATTCCGCAACGAGCTTGTGAGTCATCCCTGTTTCTTCAATAATCCAAACTAATATTATAAATGCGAAAGTAACTCTGTCTGTCTGTCTTTCTGTCTGTCTGTCTGTCTTTTCTTCACGCCTAAACTACTGAACTGATTTGTATGAAATTTGGTACAGACATAGTTTGAAACTTGAGAAAGGACATAGGATAGTTTTTATTACAAAAAATAAAAATAAAAAATAAAATTTATTACGGACATACTATATAATAGTGCCATCTATTGGTCAAATGTCGAGCTGTTCCTATGCTCCGTAGATAGATGGCGTTAATCGCGCAATGGTGTCATTACACGTGTTCGGTTCATGTTATTGTTTTAATTCATCGGAAAATCCATCAGAAAAATGTAAATAAACAGTAAAAAGGTGTAAAAAAATAATATTAATATAATAAAAGTTTTACTACAAAGAAAATGCTCTAACGGAGTATAGATAAATAATCCGAGTTGTCACTATGGTCGATAGATGGCGTTGGGATCGAAATAGATCGCGCTATGGTTTCGTTACACGCATTTGGTTGGGTATCGGCCGAGCGCTTCAGTACCGTCGTGGTAAAATTGTATTGTCGGTTGTATGGTCGTTTATGTGGATTGGTCCTGTTTCGTAAATTCTAAATTGGTTCAAAAAGCTGAAGATTTTGTTTGTGTGTTTGTTTAAGCGCGATAATATCAGGAACTATGAGTCCGATTTGAACAATTCTTTCAGTGTTAAATAGAAAATTTAATGAGGAAGGCTATTGGATATATAATATCACGCTATTATTGATAGGAGCATAGCTGTAATGAAATGTTACGTAAAAAAAATATTTTTAAACTTTTAAGCGTTACAAGTAGCATACATACATATTTGATTCCGAACAAAGTTGCTTTTTACATAATTAAATAACAGGGAATATCTTAGGAGGAACTTCGCATCAAAATAATTATTGTTGTTGCGAAGAAACGATTTAAAATAATTGATTAAAGAAAATCTACTTTATAACTATGTTATATCATAACCACGCGGACAAAGTCGCGGGCAACATCTAGTAATAAATAATTTATACGGTTTTTCTTACAATCTCTCTTAAAGAGTTGTTTTTGCCTTTGACACCTTTTATGATGAACTATGGAAATGACCTAACTAAAATCATTTATTAAAACTAGTTTAGCCATTTTGGGTGGAGTTTGAAAAATATTATTTTTAGTTGGACAGAGCAAACAGTAATTAAATTTTCACTATTTAATATACATGCATTGTATTTTTTACTATTTAACTTTCATTTTTTTCGTGCGGACATTTCTTTTATATCTCTCATTCTAAAACAAAGCTATCTGACATCCGCAATGCATTAAGACATCATTTTATAACACCACACACCGTTTGCCCAACCTTGTCCAGTCTTGCCCAACATTAAATAAATCACATCTGGCGACTCTAATAATTATTTGTAACGTTGCCAATAAGCCTAAGGCCACCGTGTGAATGTCAGTAGGCCAAAGTGGAACACACTTGTTTTGCGAAGATGAAACAGGAATGCTATAGGAGGTGTAGGCTGTTATTGTGTATGACGTCATCGGTTTATTGTTTCAAGAGATATCTTGGTACAGAGGTAAGGTGAATGCATTTATGTATTGGTAGCAAGAGTATTGGATTTCGGTTTCTTCCTGTTTTTAAGGTTACTTACATGGAGAGTAAAGACGGAAACCGAATTAATTGTTCGTCGGTTAGCCATCCATGTGTTTCGTATCGTGATAGTTTTGCAGTTTTTTACAGATGATGTAAAACACTATAAATACACACTCAAAAAGTAGAACATGAAACTAAAAAAAAAATTGTTGGCTGTGGTCTCTTCTGTATGCCTAAACGCGGGCTGGACTGCTTCACCAGATTAAGAATAGTTTGAGGTTTTCAACCTCAAACTATTGCTATTGAGAAGAATAAGCAAGAATCTGAGTAACCCCTTTCATTACGCAATATAACCTAATAAACCAGTTTCAACAGTAACTTAGGTAAAACAATTATCCTATTTAGAGATTAACGTAGGAAGAAGTGATTGTGTGTAACGTACACGCAGTTACATCAGATAGTTTGGAAGGATGCGTTTCATTAGTGTGTGTATGTTAGACTTCTTATGGCTTTTCACAATACTTCAATGTGGTTTCGATTTTGTAGATGTACGTTCGTTTCTTTCGTTGCCTTATTATTTTGTGGTGTAAGATAATAGATAAAGTACTGATTGGAATATTTTTAGTTTAGAAAGAAGCTAAAAATAATTACTTTTCATTTAAGAATACATACAAAATGGTTTTTTTTTTGTTCGTTTTAATCCTATACCCTTCCTCAATAAATGGACTATCCTCCGGTTCCTGAGATAATCGCATTCAAGCAAACAAACTAACAAAAAAAACTCTTTAGCTTTATAATTTTAGTCTTAAGATTGTATTACGATATTGTAACAAAGTTTTGCGATACATAAAATAAATTGTATGTATGTGTATTGTATCCATTAAAACATTTATGAAACCCTACAATTACATCAACAGTAAAACTTAAAGACGTATTTAAATCCAAGATTTTAACAATTAGTCTCGGGCTTATATGTCTGAAGATTTAGTAAAAAAAACCATTACAATTTAAACAAACTACGTTGCAATATCGTTGACCACATTTTCCGAGTTCTCGAAAATTAGACTATTATAAAAATAGAAGAATTATTTTTATAATATTACTGGGAAATATAGTTTATTTTAAAAATATCTCGTCGTTTTATTGTAAGTAAATTAGGACGATATTTTTTCCTCCTTCATTTCGTTTATCGCATATCTACAAGGTGATAATTTAATTGTAAAATTAGTAACAAAACTTTCAAATAAAGTGATAATTTTTTGTGAGATATACTACCTTACACAATATTTGAAGTTCTTTGTCTGTCCATCTGCCAGTTTTATTGGAATAAAAATTACTTTACGTTTATTGGGTTTCATACCCAAGGGCTGAAAATAGAGCCCTATCCATCCGACCATCCGCCATCAGGCTGTATTTTGCATATAATATATCTATTTCTGCTATAACGTTATAGTATCATAAGCATTATTGGTGACCTATTAAGTTAGAAAAATTGTTATTCTTTTTCAGGACTCCTTATTGTTTCAAATTTGGCTTGCACTGGTATTATAATTTAGTATTTGAATTGCTTGATAAAAATATATTTTAAATTTCCTTAAAAATACCATCTATCGTCAACGGTCCATCATACAATTCTAAAGATTATTACTTTTTGTATACAAATAGTCTGAATGGACCATCTCTTAAACGACGTGACACGACATTTCAATAAAATGATGTAAGCGACTTACTTTTACACGGTCAATGTCAATGGAGCACAGATTTCTTTGTAACTAAAACTTCACACAGTAAAATGTAGATGGCGTTAGTAGGGTCACACAAAAATGTGAAAAAAAAAATTGATTTATTTTTTATGGCAGTGTAGTTTTCTAATACATTTTGTTTTGTTTTTTTTAATTCATCAAAAGTTAGGTTTTTGTTCTATTGTATTAAGGACTAAAAGAACTTTTGAGACTTTTAAAAAATTTTAATTTTAATTTTGTTTATTAATAATTATTCATATATTAACACTTACACCACACCTAAAATCCACTCTTTCACTCACACTCACTGTCTTTAACATTTCCCACTAAATTCTTTCAGTGATGGCCATGATACGCCAGTTCTGCTCCTGACACATGGCTGGGTTCTTCATAGGTTATAGGTTGGAAGTTCTCGTATTGAGGGTAACTGTGAGTCACTCCATGGTCGGGGATCTCCTTGTACTGACTGATATGCTCCTTGTATTGACCTTGCTCCTTGTAGTGACCTGAAAATATGATAGAAGGATAATTTAGGATTATTTTTCTTAATACTCGATTGAAAATAGGGCAGTTAGTGAAATTGCGTACTGAGAGACAAATTATATAGTATTCGATGTAATTCAATGAAGCCATTTGAATGCAAAATCAGTTTTTAAAACTTTACTTAAAAAGAAAGACTTCTTTACTTTAAGAAAAAAAACTACTCTCTTGTATCTGTTAATGATTCATAAAAACAAGAAGGTATTATTATGTCACTATATTATTTATTAGTTAGTATTTGTATATGTCCAACGCGAGAATCGAACACGCAAAACTGCGTTTGCTGGCCTACAACCACTCCGCTATCCGCGCAAGCAATAATATGTAAGTCGTTTCGTGTTAGCCCAATAGATGGCGCTGTGTGACTAGTATCTGATTGTTTAGTTTTAATCTTATAGAAATAATTTGTTTAAAAGTAGGCAAATTAAGTATTTTCGTTGACAACAAAAGCCTACTTATCCCTAAGAATAATAAGGAAGTATACTGACCGTAACTTTGGAAAAGCCACATGGATGCTTTGGAATTGAACCTGCACTTCTTGCATACGGAACCCAATGTTTCTAGTCTTTTGAATAATTAAATAAACTTAAACTTAACTTATAACAAAACCTTACCATCATCAAAGACACCAGAGGCTTCTTCTCTAGCGTTCTGCGCAAGGCTGTTTTGTATCGACTCCGGGATGGGGGGAGGGGTGGGGAGGTGGGCTCCCTGGGGATGGAACCCGTGCTCGTCAGCTGTGTACGTCACGGTGTACACCTTGCCGTCGTCGCCAGTGTAGGAGTACGCGCCGTGGGTCGTGGTGCCACCCTCGGACAAGTGGCCGGATTCCTCGGCCCTGATTCCTGAAATTGAGGAATTGAGGAATTTTGAAGCGAGAAGATATGTTTGGAATTCATGCTTTTTGTGTTGTTTGAGGGATGCGATAGGTCATTAATTGGGAATAATTTGTTTGATTTTAAATTATACTTTTAGGAGGTAGTTTGTTTTGTATTTTGTCTTTTAATTGCTTGATCTACCCAAGGACACAACAAGTTATTTGTTGATTAATACTGCTTCCCCTTTGATAGGTGACGGAATGGTATGAAATGCGTTTATCTTCCTTTTACGTCAGGGCAAAATAAATTAAAACGACACTCACCATTGTCAGTCTCATAAGAATATTTATATTCATGTCCATTATTCTCCATATTGTAGCTCAAGATTTTCGCCGTCTTCTCACCCGACGGTCTACTGTTGTACGCCGCGTCATGACTGGCGAACACCTGCGGCGCCTGTGATAGGTCAGAATATAACCCGTTCTGCTGGTGCTCGAGCCCTGATTGGTAGAGCTCTGCTGCTTTAGCGTAACTCTCTGCTGTCTGTCCTGTGTAGATCTGGCCGGCTGATGCAGCAGCGATAAGGGCGGTGATTGGAGCGAGCTGGAAAGTGATTAAAGGAATACATTAGTTAATCTTCATTACTGTACATCTTATTTAACTAAAACACAACTTAATATGCCAAATTTCTTTGATTCCTGCCAACCAAATATCCTTATTAAAATTTATTTATGACAATAATTTTAAACCCTTTAAATGTCAACCATAAAAAACGGATACATCAAATTTTGCTCCTTTAGCTCACAGTCTTGCTATCAGAGAATGATCAATCACAACTAAACAAAAATCTCAATATCAATAAAAATAATTCCGTCTTTCAGTCTTTCAATCCTCCCAGACAAATAATGGGGTCCCATACTTTGGCCCGGTAATCGAACCCGCAACCGAACCCAATCCAATCACTCAACCATCCCTTCACCAGGTGCAACGAAAACTTTCACTTTTCACTAAGATAGACTTGAATAAAAATTCAGGCTAATTTATATTAAACTCATAGTTTCACCACAATTAAACTAATTTATATCATTTCACTAAATATTTGTTTGACGTACCAGCTTCATGTTTGTATACCACTTGAAGACAAGGCAGTTGAACGAATGAATTTAAAATTTCTTTCTGACGTTTATATAGCAAAAAAGTTCCTGTACGCACAAGAGTATGAACTCGTACCTGCGATAGAAATGACCCTGTAGAGTGTGGACTTGGGCAAATTTAATATTGGAAAGAGCTTTGTGAAATTTGCAAGCTGTTAAAGTTTCGTGTAGTCTCCGTTAAGTAATATATAAAATTGGTTTCTCTAGGTTATCTGTGACTTACCCTTTCAGTAACATAATATTAATAGTTTCTTTAAGAAGTTGATTAAAATCACTATGAAGCTATTGTACTAACTTAACTCACTAACTTTTGTACTAATATTATAATTGTATAACATACTAGCTGTTGCCCGCGACTTCGTCCCCGTGGGTATAAGATATAAGTTATGATTTATACCTGCCCTGTTTTTTTCACATTTTCCATTGTATCTTCGCTCCTATTAGTCGCAGCGTGATGGTTTATAGCCTAAAGCCTTCCTCGATAAATGGTCTATTCAACACATTTTTTTTTTAATTTGGACCAGTAGTTCCTGAGATTAGCGCGTTTAAACAAACAAACAAACTCTTCAGCTTTATATATTAGTATAGATAAGTGTAACATTAGCTTTTTACGTACATTAAGTTCAATAAATTTGACTTGAATTTGACAATAATAACTTACCTAAATTAAATCTAGAGAACATAAATCAATCAACAACGTAACAAATATTCAAATTCTTTCTTTCAAACCATATTTTATCTAAAAAAATCCTCACAAAATATTCCACCAACTTCACAGTTTTCGTGTTCGCAGCATCGTGATTCAAGTGCGAGAGCATTGTTAGGTAACATTTGTAACGAGATGCGCCCGGCGGCTGAACAAGTGGAGCAGTACCACAGATCTGTGAAGGTATAGAACTACCCACATGATAATTGACTAACTTTATTTTTTTTTATATTTATTATTTTGTTGCTAGATACGCATTTTCAACACTCGTACTTAAGTAACTATGAATATAATTATACATATTTAATTAATTTCAATTTAATTGGCAGTTGGAATTTAACAGCCTTTATTTTATTCGAAGGTGGTTATAATTTATAAGAATATAGAAATCAAGAATCTGTTCTTTCCTTATTGTTGAGAGACTGTTTACAAGTATTGCAGTTTAACATAACTTTTTCTTAAAGTTAAAACATTAAATAGTTGAATAAAACATTATTTCTTTTCATAATTTGACAAAATTGCTATTAAGTTGAAATTCTTGACTATAATCAAATAATCATTTTTATTTCAGTCTTCTCTATTCCTTCACAAGTCTGTATTTAACAAATTACTCCGACAGTGGCCAAACACTCGATACATTTGTATTAACTAATAACTAATCACACAATGTGTTACATAACGGATGTCTGAGTACAGGTGGCAATATATAGATTACTAGGTTGCATTCAAATTATAACCGACTATTAAGACGGGCCTAATTAACAGTGAACCTACTAAGGCATCTTATAGCATGACTGTTCCATTTGTTGAAAAGAGATGGCACTCTACATTTTGTAGAGCGCTATCTCTCTCGCACATTTGCGATAACTTTGCTTTGGTAGTAGGTCTTGTTAGTTTAATTTTTTTTGGAAAGGTGCTCTAGTTTTTTGGCCAAGTCGTGAGTTTTGGCGTTGTTTAGATTGTGATATCATATCATTAATATCTTATTGCTACTGATATGTCTAGATTTTTTTTAAGGTAAGATAATCTTCTTTTGGTGTTGGGCAACTTTTTGGTAGGGGTCACTTGTCTTACGTACATTTTTAGTCTAGGCAAAAGTTAAAGTTGACCGGATTTCATCCATCTATGTACAAGAATGAAAAGTAGGAAAGCTGACAAAAGCGAGAGAATATGTGTCCATAGTATTTTGAATGATCCAGGAGCACTTTTCAGTATCACAAATCAGACAAATGACGCTTAAAAGAACTTAAAAGTACTTAAAACTCACACGTAATTGCTAGGTACTTCTTAAAAAGTACTGAGCCAGTTCGTGAAATTTTATTAAATGCAAAAGAAATCAACACAACCGAAACCAGTCCAAAGCTCTCTGAAAGCAAAATACAGCAAAAATATACAGACGAATTGAAAAACCTTCTCATTCTCGAAGTCGGTTGATAAAAGGCTTTCTTAATCTTTACTGCTAGATCTTACGATAGGCCGTCAAGATGGCAGCAACATTGCAGCATACCACACAAAACTATTGATAAATAACACCATACGATTGTTTCACGAATTATATAACTGTTTGTTCTTGCAATAGCTTCGTTTGATTGACACACGCATTACAAGGTATCAATGTTACACATTCAGTAGTTATTGAATGAAATTGGGACAATTTGTGGTTGTGACATTGTAAAAAAGTGACGGCAGATAGAATATTTGTCACTCAAAGAATCTTCGTCGAAACTTTGTTCAGTTCAGTTTGGTTTTCGTACCTAAAAGGTGAAAAATGGAACAACATGGTGCCCGTGTGAATAAGGCCTTATTATCAATTTTATTATTTATACTTATATTATGAACGCGAAAGTTGTAAGAACAGATAAACACATGTTTTTAGTACTGCTTGAGTTTTCATGAAACTCTACTAAAAATATACCATGTGTATAGTGCGAATGTAACATCTCAATATTTCAGGCTGTTATATTTTTCAATTGCGACAAAAAAATATATTGATGTCATAACATAAGTTCTTTTATAGCCCACGCTAATATAAGCTACTCGAAATACTATTCTGCGCAGACCAAGTTGCGAGTGCGAGCAACTGTTATAATAAGACTTTAGAAATTATATACAGTACTATATCCACAGTACAAATACTGTAAGATGTCAGTCTGTTTTTTTTTTTAATACAGTCATTATTGAGTTGACAACATTGACAACCATAACTTCATTACTAGAATAATTAACAGCCTTTATCCCAATAACTTATGTTATACTGAGATAATAGTGTTAGGGACATGGAATTTCACCTTACGCAAGAAGTATTTATTGATCTACAATTGACGTGTGTTATTAAACAATGTCTCTTTATATCTACTTATTAGATCAGCTCTGTCATTATAACGCGTAATGGTAACTGTTAGATATGCCTTTCTTTTTGTAATAGGTGTGGTCGACAAAAAATTGGCAGGTGGTTGTATGACGGTAATAACAAAAAAATGATTGAAAATTGAAATGTTATTGGTTGTGTTTGCAGCGTTAAAAAGCGTTTTAATTTAAGGTATAATGTAATACTTATGTATAATGAAAATAGAATGTAATAATAATGTTTATTCAAAAAAATTGAAAGCCTAATTTTGTTAAAGGATTTTGGACAAATTACCCAGTTTTTTTTTATTGTCAATCTGTACAAATTCTAATTGAACGTTCTTTTTTGGGACTGCTTACCGGGATCTAACTACGGGCGTCAGCTAGTTAAGTATAGCAAAAAGGCTTTCTCTCTAAACAACATTATACAATTTAAAAATACGTTAACTCGTAGTTAAACATCCATATTCATTAACTTCTGAGTTGATAATTATGGCTATTAGCAACCTTTGATAAGTGAGATAAAAACCTTCTTGACTGTCGTAGAAAAGAACTGGTTCTACTTATGTAAACTATGGTATTTTCAAAAATATATGGATAAAAGAAAACAATAAAAAACTGTCACACGCGATTGAAGTAGAACTTTTTTCCAAAAAAAAATATGGATTTTTTTATAAACTATCTATTGACAAATTTAAAAAGGGGACGAGGCAGAACGTGACGCCATATTGCCCGTAACGAACTTATGTTGCAGTGCCTTAAGAAGTTTGACTTTAAAAAAAGTTTCCTTCTTAATTATCATTTTATCAGGCCTTGCATGCATCCTCCCTCTCCAGCTGGATTTAGGCCTAACTTTGTTTTATTCCGGGTCTATGTCTAGCCCGTCGTATCCATCCTTTCCCTGCATCTTAAATGTCATCTGCCCATTTCAATTCATATACTAATTTAAATGTTTCTCACTAGAATACACATAGTAGGTAGGTAATATTTATGTCAAAATACCAATTTCGAATGATTTATTCCCACCTACTTTGTTACATATTTTACTAAATTGGACATTCATAATTTGTAACATCCTTGTTATTTCTGACAGAATAATATTTAAAACTAGCTGTTGCCCGCGACTTCGTCTGCGTGATTTTCAAGATGCGAAAAACTATGAAGTTTAATAATAACGATCATCGCAACAAATGTAATGCAATATTGAAAATGAAACTTTTTTTTTACATTTTAAGCTTGACTTTTTATTTCTAAATTATAATGAATCTTGAGCGGCCTAAAGACTATCAAATGTTGGAATCAAACACATTTCATCGTTTACGATACTATCCTGGTGTCAAATATTTCACAGCTGTTTTAATGACTTTTTCTTATTTAATCCCAAAAAGATGGGTTTATAACTTTGACATATCTGCCTGCCTGCCTGTCTGTGACATCATAGCTTCCGAACGAATTGAACTATTTTAATTTAAATGTGAATTAGTGACAAATCGAGCCGTTCAATAAAGGGGGGGGGGGTAGAAGGAAAAAATAACAGAAGGCATAACTCAGGCTTAGCAATTCTGCTAAAAATGTTTTACTTTCGAGGGTTTTCCATTTTCTAATTGGGTGGGTTATGATTTTCGAGCACGTTTGTTCTTTGGCCGGCCTACACCTGAAATTGCTAGACGGATTATAACAGTGATTATGAGGTATCATAAAATTATTATTATACTGTAACCAAAGAGGTAAACCAGAACCATATTACTGAGGCCCCGATGTCCGTTCGTTTGTCTGTCACCTGGCTGTTTCTCAGGAACAGTGATAGCCAGACAGTTGTTATTTTCACACACGATGTTTTCTGACGATATAAAGATGTCAAATTATTTTTGTGGACGGAGCTGGTGAAGTGAGAGTCGGGCTCGGAAACACTGTGGATTTAACATAGTGTCATAAGATATAAGATTTTGCAAAATTGCGCCCAGATAAACGGTTTCCTGAAACACGTTATGTTTGATTGTCCTCTTAATATTAAAACTGATCTTCCTCACAAACATTTGGAATATTTCCAAAATAAAAAAGTTGGGAAACGTGTCATCTTGGCCCCCTGGTGTTTTGGTCATGATTTGCCTTTAAATTGCTGATAAATAAATAGCGTGATAATAAAAAAATATCAGACACAACTTTTTTTAAAATTGACAATGACAAAAATCTAAAGTATAGGATATGTTTAATTTGTGATGTTACGACAAAGCAAAATATGAATATAAAAGTGACTTCATGCGCATGAGTTATATTTACTGCACCAATTTACAAAGAAAAATTACGTATTTTATTCGTTAACCTACCTGACGATCATTGAAGTAAAATACCGTCATCCCTACTGCATAAATGGAACTTAAATAAAGACTACATGAGGTTGGTTATGAGGTTACGCTGTCGATACCGACAGCCAAAATGTCCAGACATTGTATGACGCTATTATTATCCTTATTGGGGAAATTTCCAAAAATATGTTCCTAATCCACGTCGGCTTAGCTTTGGGATCTCAGATACTCATTCAGTTCGTTCCTTCTCCTGTTTTTACCAGGCTACGAAAGAAGAAATTTTTAAATAAGTAGAGGTTACAATAAATTCTTAAAGGATTTTTTTAAGGACCTCGTGTGCGGTCTCTCTAATGTCGGATGTAGACCGATCATATCGTTAAAATATTGAAAAATCTCAGGTATCAGTAGACATTGTTCTATCAATAGACACATAATGTCAAAAACTGTCTAGCGTACGCTCATATTCATTGATAGCTTTGGTCTTATAGATCTTTCACATTGCACACCTACTATGCAGTTTTTATGCAAGTTCAGGGCTTTTTTATCCGAAATACTTTTGACCTATGTAATGTTGCAAATTTAAGAAAACATTATTTCATTGTTTGAAATGCTTTTTTTGTTTGAAAGTTTACATTTTTGTTGCTAGTTGTTACAGATGAACCAAGGTAATAATTAACTGTGTCCTTTAGTAATTTATTGTTATGAATAATTATAGATGAGACCAATGCGAACTACATGCAACTTTGAGTTGGTTGGTTGGTTGAGTGTCACTACGAATGTTTTGATCTTGGAGTAGCATCGCCAACATTACCGAGCTAAAGACATAGTACACATATCGTAAATAAATACAAAATCATATTACGGCATTCCACATTTGAACTTGAGTAATTTTAGTACATCAATAAAAATAATTTAAGTTATTTTCTTTCAAGAATGTACCGATTACGGTAACAATTGCATAAAAAAAACGTATTAGTTTATGTTTCTTTTATTTTACTTGTAAGATAGTCGCGGTAGGCCTATATCAGACTTGAAAGAGCATAAAATGACTAATTTTGTGAAAATGATTTCTTTTCGAAAAATTCTATTATTGCTCAGCCAAAAGTCTTAAAATAAATAGCCTGATGTTTTTTTGTGTAAATTGATGACCATGCTGCCTACTACTCAATGGGGTGAAAATACACTTCATAATTGTATTACACGATGTTACGGGTGAGTCCAAAAATTTAAAACTTTACTGCTCATGCCCCCTACATAGTAGCGTTATGGTTTTTGTATATTTGTTGTATCATGTGTACGATAAGGTTCATGCAAAATTTGAACGAAATATATTCAGTAGTTTATGAGATAATTTGATATTTGTGTACAGATATAAAAGGCTCCTGCTCACCCCCTGTAACGAAATGCGAGATAATAAGTAAAAAGTATGTTGACCGGACCTCTTGTTGATATTCTCTGAAAATTTGAATCAAATCTATCCAGTACTTTCCGAGATCTTTCCGGACATACATACAGACAAACAGACAAACAGACAAACAGACAAAAATTCTAAAAATCATATTTTCGGCATCGGAATCGTTCGTAGACCACCCTGCAATTATTCTTTTTTTTAAATATTCAATGTACAGTTTTCACTTTTCTACAATTTTATTATATGTATAGATGTCAAAATCAATTGCTAGCTGTTGACTTATAGCAATAGCAATAAAAATCATTGTAAATCTTATGTTGATATAATGGGTAGTTTTTGTTTCGACTAATTTTGTGTGCTAAATTAGGGCTGTAGTACACCGCGATCACAAGCTAGTATTAATATAAATAATGTATTCTACTAAGTGTGCTATCTAAGGTGGCCTTGTAGTTTAAAGCATAGATTTTATTTTCTTTAAAAATCGACTCCCGCATTAACGAATTTAATACTTGTGTCGCGGGGTTTTACAAACATACAAATCACATGCACAAAGACCGGACTCAGAACAAGCATTAATGGATCACACAAATGATTGTCCTACGCGGGGATCGAACCCGCGACACGTCGCGCTCAGTAGCTTTGGAATGGACCTCAACCACACGGCTATCCATGCAGTCATTTGCCAATCATTTTGAGAAAAAAATCATCTTCGTTCTTTATTTTATAGCAAAGATATATCATAGCATTTACTAGCATCAAGTCTTTACACATATAATACCCCACGTGTAGAGGTTGAACCATATTATTGTAATGATTTATTGTTTAATTTTGTTCAGCAAGAAGATTTACTTGAACCCAAAGCCACATTCTTAAACCATGTATAATCAACGGTTGTTATCATAGATCCAATTATCTATAACAATTTGCTTACAATTATGATAATTGTTATGCGGTGGTTCACCAGGAATGAACCTGGACCTTAAGGCAAAAACTAACTTTAAGTTAATGGATGTTTTAAACTATAATTTTAGTATGTTTATTGAAATAATATAGTTATTGATGGGAACAGTTATTGTTAAAAAAGTCTTCTTTAACGAGTTATTTCGATTTTATAGAACATTTTTTTTAAATTTTAATAATAAATGGTCTTTGTCCTACGGATATCTAAAGAACAGATTAACGTTATTTCTGGTATACCTACGTATTCTTTTCTCGTAACCTGATGTTATTGAGTTCAATAAGTAAACAAGCGCGGCCTTTTTTGATTTCAAAAACCTTTAGTAATAAATAGTTTTTTTTTATGTTTTTCCGATGACTGGTCTTCAGAAAATCACTAAGAAAAGCACAAAATCAAAATCAAAATCCATTTATTCAAAATAGGCTACAAGGTAGCACTTATTGAAGGTCAAAATATAAAGACAGCTAGCTCCCCGTATCGCCCACCCTTCACCGCTTCCTAAGTGCTCTAGCTGTGAAGAAGAAATGGCGCAACAAACTCCACAACATAGCACGCTGTCGCTTTTTTACATAAATATATTTACACCTAAATTGATTATTAGGAAACGCTGCAAAATAAGACAGTGTTTACAGAGGGTGGGGTATGACTTATTTGATCACAGAAGTCAAACATACCTTTATTATAATAATTTACAACTATTAATATAAAATGTAGATCTTCCTAACATTAAAAAGTTAAACTATTATAAACCTTCCTCTTTAAATATTAAGGTCGACTTTACAATAGCATGACATTCTAACCTCGATCCATAAAATATATTATATTTAGTAAGCTGTCTGCTTTATGCATTTACTTGATTTATCGTATTGCCACCCAAGCTTAACCTTTAGACTAAACAAAAGTTTGACACATGAGTTCTATGACCTTTTCACTTGAATACTGAAATCTTATAATACTAATATTGATTAATGTCATCTGCAGATAGATCTGGGCATAGGTATTCGTAGAATTTGAAAAAGTTTCAGCGAATGCCGTGGGAAATGAGGAGTATTTATATGCATTACGTAGAAGCATGAAAGAAACCATATTTTTATACCCATGCGGCCATGGGGTGAAAATGGAACCCTATTATCGCAGAATTATCAGGACTTTGCTGTTTAATAGTTTGACTATCATCAGGCATAATGTCTTGAACTGTTATAGCTAACCTGCTGAAGTGTTTACAGTCTATGTGTTTCTGTAGATCCTAAAACCCAAATTATGAAGTTAAGAAACTTATACTTACTTACTTACGGAACCCTCAGTGACGGGATTTCGACTCTCACTTGATTGAGTTTTTTTTCCTAAAATCAAAAAACTAAATAGCTTATCATAAATTTCAAAAATTAAAAAACCAAAAGCCATTTATTCAAATTAGGTTACTAAGCAGCACTTTTTGAAGGTCAGATTCCATTGAACAGCACCCAGTTTCGCCCACCCTTCACCGCTTCTTAAGTGCAAGTTGTGTCAGAAGAAACAGCTCCGGAGGAACAAACTCCCCGGCAGCACGCTGTCTTTCCTTTGTTTAAGTAGAGGTGAGTGTCAGACTATTACTGACTAAAACCCACCCGTGTTCCCTTCTTTGCGTACCGGGGCTTTCTACTACCTCGGTACGCAAGGGGGTAAAGGAAAGGCTAACCCTTTCAGAAAATCTCTCAGTTACGGTATCATGCATAATCTACATAAGACTCACCAAAATAAATTTACAAGTTACTGTGCAAGTTAACATCAGGATAACCAAGTTTCATCACTAACTTGGTCTCAATATAAAATTAAATTCAAAGCAGTAATCAACATCGATTTATCTTAGTCTTACGTGATCCGATCCTTTTATTAGCACCTGTCTATGTGTCCTAGGTGCGCTAGGTTTACATTAATTATGACTAGGTTTATATGTCTAAGTATTGTAGACGATCTAACTTTGAAGATACTTATAAAGGAGAAAATGGTTGTGGGTGTATTGGTTTCATTGTTAGTTTATTTTTTGAGAAAATTTCAAAATTTGGAATTTTGATCTGTGATACAGGAATATACCTAAGAATACCTAGGATATACCTAATACAGAAACTATCTGATAATACAGATAATTCTCCTTTTACTATGGAACTAGAAGAAATACAAGGTTTTCTTCAATTTAATTCTCGTTGTTTTTTTTCATTATCATGAAGTTTCGTAACTTTATAAGTAGAGTGTACTAAGGCCCTGCTAGTCACGGGCCAAGCCATTGTTTGATTTTTATGATTTAAAACTAAATTTGATCGTCATTAATTTTATCTTAAAAATAGCTATCGAAATGTAGTGATTCGACCACTTTAGAGTTCAAAAGTTACGAAATTATCGTTAATCCTTTACTTCAAGGTTTCAATATTAATTCAAAATGCTATAAAACTATAGAATAACAATAATATCAAATGTCTCCCATTACAATAATTACTACTAATTTTATTTACTATAAAAGTTATTTCATTTTGCGTAATTATTATAAGAATATTTTTTATGTACGATATACGCCATCGATCAAAGCCAATGGCAAATTTAGGACTATGAGAAATATTATTTTTAAAAGGCATTGATATTTATTCCACTCAACAGGTTATTTCTTTTTATTTTCATAAAAGTAATTGTTTTAATTTCTTTTTGTAGCGTTTGTAACGTTTAGACATTGCAAATCTTTTAACAATTAGATCTAAAAAACATTAAAAAAAGAGAATTTGCGACTTCAATCCACGATGACTATTATTTTAAACCTTTTATCTTAGATCATACATCTAAGATAAAAGGTGACTGATGATTGACTGAAACTGATTTAACTAATTCTACGGCACTTTAAAATAAAACAAAAATTAACATCAATATTAATATTTATTTATTGCTTCAATATGTACACAAAATAAAACAGAAAATCTGTTCCAAACAACAGCATTGTTGCTTTCTTGCAAGCGCCTGTTGCAAGAAACAAAACTTCTGCATTCATTTTGTTTTTATCCTTAACCTATATCAAATGGCACTGTACAATGTTGCTGTCTTGCTTGCGTGTCCGCTGTCTATCAAGTTCACTTAGAATCGGTATCGGTAGGGGTTGTAGGGGTTGTAGGCGTAGTGTTTGCGAGCTAGGATCACGCCAGGCGCGTATTTCGCGTCGCGGTAGCTCCCTGGAAAAAAAGCAATGATTATCAGCACGCTATCCGAAAGAAGTAATCATAAGAGCGCATTGTCATTGAAGGTTATGCTGAATTGCACGGGATGAAGAACAATGTAAATGTGCCCTTCATTGTTGAGTCCCTGAATGCAGAAATAGGAACGGTTTAACGGCAGACTAGTGAAAATGCAGGTAACAAAAGTCACAGAAAAATAAAAAGTATAATAGATCAATATTAACTAAGAAATTTTGTTTTTTTTACGACTTTTTTGTGCTTGTACGAAAACAGCTTTAGAGTAGTGTTGGTTAAGATTTGTAATTGTTATCCAATATTTTTCATCACGTGAGAAAATTTTGATTGCATAAAGGTTCTATATTTTTAAACTATAATTCGTATCGGATAAAGACCTCATCGGTATAATTCCAAGCATTTTCGAACGCGGCATTCATTTGAAGTTTAGACCAACACCGTTAAAATGCGTGGCGTTAATTATAACGTTATTAACGAGTTATCTAGATTAATGGATACGCTATCAACATTGAACATGATAGAATGTTGATTTACTGTCATTTTGACTATTAATATTAGCAAGGTAATTAATTATTTCGATTGCTTTAGGCTATTTTTGCAATAAACAATTTATCGTCCATTTTCGATGTTTATTTTGATTTACACTCATGAGAATATTAGGTTAAAAAATATTACATATGATTAAAATAGATGCAGCAATTAATTTAAAACACGGAACGTCGTTGAATGATGTTTAACGTCTAAATTTTGCATCAACTGTGTAAAATTTTAGCGATTTTTTCATAAAAAAAAAATTAAAATATAGTGATTTTACCCAGGAATCCAAATGGTTTTTCTTACCAACCACAAAGATAGCTGCGAATACACTCTCCGCGTTAAACTCAAATTTAAATATTCAAATACAAAATAATTACTCTTATAAATTAAGGTCTTATTTTAAAGTCCCTGATCGGTTACGAATATGTAAATCAAAAAACACTAAAATCAATAAACAATCCAAATCCCTACCATCATCGTAGATTCCAGCGGCCTCATCCCTGGCATTCTGCTCCAATGACCTGGCGATAGCCTCAGGCACCGGGGGGGAGGTAGGCAGGTGAGCTCCCTGAGGCTGAAAGCCGTTGGCATCAGCCGTGTACCTCACGCTGTACACCTTGCCGTCATCACCGGTGTAGGAGTAGCTACCAGCCGCCTGGATACCGTTGGCTTCGTAGCCGGTCTCCTCTGCTTGGATGCCTGGGGAGTTAGATTTGATTTTTGTATTCTTATTTTCAGTCCAGTCTAGTTCTGTTTAGGGTTCAGGATCCAAAGAGTGAAAAGGGAAAACGTTGACTTAGGCTCCATTGAATGTCTTTTGAACTATTCGTCTATCTGTGACCATGCTGTGTCTGATGATCAGTTATGCTAGGAGAGCTGAAATTTTAACAGATTTCGTTTTCCAGGTACCACTCTAACAACGGTTGATAAGGTCATACAGTTTTGGGCCACTTGTACGGATGTCCCATTTGATCGGTTTATTCTTTTGTTAATAAGTATCTTATGTATCTTATAAAATCTCTTTCCACTAATGCCATCCAAATAACTGACACATCTGCTTTCCTATCTTTAAAACCAGTGACTGGCATAGGATCAATATTTTGTACAATCCTTCACTTCTCCCATAAATCACACTTATCATCAATCATTTTGGTCTAGTTAGTGCTCAAGACTGTTTACCTCCACGCATACACTTCCTACACAATACTGTAATTAATTATGGCTTCATAGGTAATTACTTAACCTCGTGAACCTAAAATTATGAAAATCTCGATTTTGTAATAATAGTTATATAACAGTACTCTATGATGTTGCTGTAATATCCTTTAAATAAATTTATATTAGAACTAAGTTTCTGTCATAGTACTTTTTTTTACTAAATGCGCAATAAACTTACTTGTAGCGTGATTTACGAAAGATACCGAAAAAATAAATGGCTAAGAGCAAGTCGGACGTAGAGGGTTCCGTGGTTTTGGGATAAATAAATTTCTGTGAATGAAGTGGGTTTGCGTGAAGCGCGCTAGTCCTATTTTTTATCCCGATAAATACGCGTGGCTACTAAATAAATATTTAAATCAATTTCAATATATCAAATCACCCTTGATAAACAGATCTATTACAAATAATTCTCGTGTAGAATCAGTTACATTACAAGAAACCTACAGCTTAGTAATAAACGCGTCGGCGTCAATTACAGTTAAACAGTCTGTTTCAAACGTTTTGCTCTCATAGTAAACTACATGCTCACCTTTTACACAATATGTTTCAAGCTTAGTTTACACCAGGACACTTATAACGACGGGCCACAGATTTATCCTAATAATATTTTACTAATATTGTAAACGCGAAAGTTTGTATGTTTGTTCCTCTTTCACGCAAAAATCACTGAATTGATTTAGAGGAAACTTGGTACACAGATAGTTTATAACTTGGTTTTATCCCGATTTTATATACCCGTGGGATCATTTGTAGCGAGCCCACGGGTAACAGCTAGTTAGGTAAAAATTGAAAAATTTCCAATTTACTATCACCAAAATACTTGTGTAATTTCATGGGTATGCTTACCATAATGCTTTAGTCACTAAATTTAATGCGAATGATTGTGAATTTGTATCGGAATAATTAAAGACTAACAAATTACTAATCGTAGATTCCATATTATATGGTTCACTACATAATTTTAATGTTGATCACAAAAATCTAGTAAAATTTAGTCAAAAGTGTTACAATGTAAACAAAGCTTTATGCTTAAGATGCATTAAGTAATTTATTTTAATGCATCTAAAGAGTAATTTAATCATTAGTATGTAAATAGCAATGGATTAAATGTAGCGAATCAGATTGTTTTGCGTAAATTTGTGTAAATAAGTGTCGGCCCACGTTGGAGAGCATTTATCCAATTTGCAAGTGCTTTGTAGGCCGCCGATAAATCTTGTACTTTACTTAAATGAATATTTCAGGTATTGAGGTTTTTGCATGAAAATTTTAGACAAGTAAGTAAGATTTTGTCAAAGAAGGTTTTAATATGAAGTATTGCTTTTGATTGACGATGTATTGTGGGCCAAACTGAGAAAGCTTTTTGCATATTTGTAGATTTTATGTTGCCTATTTAACAGACTTAATATTTTATTAAAAAGCTTGGAAATTAATAGAAGTATTTCAACGATATTAAAGAAGAAATTATTTGACTATTATTTTTATCCACAAGTTTATATTTAATTTTAAGTCAATTTTCTATCTTAGCATTTTATGTTTATGTCCTAGCACTTAGCTTGTTTAATACTTTTTTTGACAATTCACTTTGCATACCTACTTCTCTACCTACAATAATTTTAGTATCACATTTTCATCAAAACACTGATCGTCCAAAAAAATAATCACTCTTCCAAAATCACTTCTAATATTACTTTTTTCACACCCATACTTCAAATATAAAAGAACTAAAAATCCCTTACCGTTTTCAGTGTCATAAGCATAATGGTATCCTTTCTCATTGACGTCATTTTCAGATCTCAAGATGGCGGCATTCCTGTCAATGGCTGCCCTTGCCCTGCTGTCGATATAGTTGTAGGGGTAGCGGTAGTGGGGGGCGACGTAGCCGGGGGGAGGGAGGGCTCCCGCGGCGCACACGGCTACAACGGCGGCGAGGATGATCTGGGGATAAGAGATTATTAGTGTTATTGTAGGAGCATATTATAATAATGATAATTATTGGTGTTATTCGAGGAATGTATAATGATGTAAGGATTATGCCTAAGAAATGGGAAAATGGGTGTGTAAGGCTATAACGGCGGCGAGGGTTATCTGGGGAAACAAGAGATTGCTAGTGTTATTCGAGGAGTGAATAATGATATAAGGAATAATGATATATATAATTTTTTGCCAATGGGGGGGGGGGTTAGGTAATTTAAATTTGTTTTTTATTTTAAAAGGTGTTTATAGTGGATAAATAATACGTCTCACAAGTAAATGAATTTTGGCAAAAAATTTGGTCCCGCCCTTAGTCGATTCGTGTTTGCCGGTTTTTACTCTCTATTTAAATTAATCTGCCTAAACGTTTGACAAATATTGATGAAGTCAGCTTGCAGATTTATCTGAGTTGATAAACAAGGAGCGAAAGCCTAAGCTAAACAAGTGTCAAAGATGTATGATAGTCGGGATGAAGCTTTGCGTGCTTTTTATTACTGAGGTGTAGACAACACATTTGATTTTTCAATATGAATAAAATGAAAATCTGGGACAGCGAAGTAATGGGGAGTTTTCAATTTAGAGCTTTACCGACCTGATGTGCGATTAATTGTATCTCAGTTTCTTTTAGGTACGGGATTCATGTAAGTTTATGACAATTAATGACAATTAAATATTTAAAAGCTACGATCATTTTAATTGAAAGTTTTGTTTCAGGACGACTTTAGATATTTTTTTTAGAGACTGCGAATGGATTAAAATTGTTTTATGTAAGGGTCTGATTTTATACGTATCGGCAATTTTATGATGATTTATGTTCTAAACAGTTAATTAAAAAATACTATTTGATTGAACTTTATCGACACTTCATTAAATATTAATTACTATGGTAACACGCACAAAAGATTACCATCAAAATAAATTAAAGAAATAAAATATTAATTTACATACGCAATAAATCTATAAGATGAACCGATAAAATATGTCTATCACATAAATATGATCGAATCGATTTCAAAAAAATGATTTAATCGATTACAAAATCGATATTGCGTTCAAAATTGTATAACAAGACACAATAACTGTACCAACAAAAATTACAAAAGAAAAAACAAAAGCAAAACGATTACACAAATCGTCACGTCACGAAAATAAATGAAACGTCACGAAAATCACAATTGACTTTTTAAACGATAGACGATTGTGTCTTTTGGACCTACCAGTTGCATGGTGCTATCAGCTGTGAGGTTGGATGAGGAATGCTGGTTTCGATCCTCGACGGAGTATATATAGGTGTGGATGTGCTTTTCAAAGTCATGGTCAAGTTAGGTCTACATTAGGATAACGTAGCTACATTATTACAAGGATGGTTATTAATTGAGATCTGGTTTAAGGTGGGGTTTTTGAAAGGGATTAGTTTTAGGATTTCGGTGTCACGTAAGTGTAATTTTGGAGAGTGATTGCCTATTGATGGATGGATTGAATGATTTATTTGGAGAACGAGTTTTTTTTTTAACGCAATTGGGAATAAAGGTGGTTCTAAAATGTTTTTCTTTTACTAGTTTGTTGCGGGGAAAAGGGTGTGGAAAAGTTGTTTGGTTAAATAGATAATTTTTGTGTTTTTGTATGGCTCCATAATTTCCACAGTTATAAGGGACATGTTATAGATGACGTAGACATAATGTTTATAACTGACGTCAAATAGTAAAATATATAAAAATATAATGTTACATAGATCACAAAAATATGGAATTTTAGAAAGATAAAGTCTACTGATATTATAGTAATAACATGCTTTCACACTTAAGTTAACTTTAAGCTTTATGAGTTGTAATAGATTAGATAGTTAATCAGAAACACTTATGGGCAGAAAGTATGTGCTATTTAGGCATATTTGATATTTAAAAATGTGTTAAAAATACTGTTTAGTCGGATGTAATTTAGCGACTATTTTTTATTTTCTTTCAGAACTTACTAAAATTAAAACTATTCTTAGATTTACACACATAAGTTGACGTTATGAAAAATAAAACGCATTTTGATTTATAACACAGTAATTGGACAACAATTCAATTTAACTATTAATTGATATAAACAAAAGACTTAACACTAATTGTTACAAAAAATTGAGAAAAATAATTCACTTCATCAAAATCGATCACATAAATATAGAAAGATCCTTTGTTTTCAATAAAAATATTAAATTAAAACGGTTATTCAAATTTATTACGAAATTTGAATATAATAGGATATTGCCGAATTGATTTATTTATAAATTCGTGTATTCTTTCAGAATCCATCAACAAAAGCTATTATGTAAATCGATAACGCATTTTGGTATTTTTGTTTAAATCGTATCTTTAAAAAGCCTATCAAGTGTGAGTCCGACTTGTGACATATAGGGTTCCTTATAAATAGGCTACAATAAAACAGTTTTTGAAAGAAAATTATCACCTCTCAATTTTATAACTATGCCAACCATTGTTGAACCTCGAATCTAATATATATCATTTATTGTTATAATAGGAACAGAAATAAATCATCTATGTAGAATGTAATGTTTGTCTACAACGATTCATGTCATACAACTTGGGCCTCAATTATACTATTTACAATTACAGGAGAATATGACTTGTGTCAAATTTAATCCAAATTCTATTCATTCATCGGCCATTTTAAATAGCGGAATGGGGGCAATGGTGACAGACAGACATACAGCGAAGCCTTAGCAAAAACCTTCCGTTTTTCTCTTTGGGTATGAAACTCTAAAAATTACCATTTAAATAGTGACATTTATCGTACATTTTTATAGTAATTGCATCGTAATTTTCCCATGCCATGACGGAAAACTGTGATACAATTCTATTATTTTTATGCGGCTTTATTGACACCATTCCAAAGACATAATAAAAGTGATTAAGAAAATACTTGAAATTACAAATTGAGAATACAATGATTGACTCACGTAATTGAGAGCGAATAGAGTGAGTATAGGAACATTTTAAGCATTTTACAGGATATTTTGAACTTGGTATTGGATCACGGCACTAGTGATTCTGAAAAATAGTTTTAGATTTTGGATTTATTTTGCGGTTGGAATAAAACTGGTGATTACAATTTTATAAAAGAATTTTTGGTTCATATAAATGAATTTCATAGTGGCTCAACTCGTTGATTTAAGACGGGTCATGATCACCAAACTTAAGCCAAACTTTTTACAGAATAACTTTTTGGTGGAAATCCGTCAAAAGATCAAAGGTTTAAAGAGGGAGTGTGGTTTTACATCACGAAAATCATCCATCGACTTTTTGATTACTTTATAGATTATTAATTACTTTTTTTATAAATAGCCTACCAGCTCCTCCTTTATTCAAATTCACATTAACATTCTGAATCTATCATTTAACACAGTTTTCCTGATTACTGATCGATTAATTATTAATTGGCTTTTGAATACGATACCTTTTCAAAATATAATCAGTTAAAAATTATATGGGCAAACTCCAAAAACCTTATTTAAAATATGTCAATAATTTATTTAATACACAGCGTATTACATAAATTATCGACATTTACTATTTTAAGTTTATATCCTTATCCATGTTATTTATAGAGCCAGTTTTGATATTTTATATTTTATGTAGAGCAATTTATACTTCTTATTTTTGTGAAGAACTTATTAGAATTGATTATTCATGATATTGTTTGCCACTGGTAACGACTAAAGCTTTATTTTTAGGTTTCATCAAGAAATCATAAAGCCTCCACAGTTAAAGTAAGTGCAACACCTGTAAGTCAGAATTTACAATGAAACCAACGAATTATAACAAAACACTTATTACTCGGTAACCGAGAGAAACTATAATCTATAAGAATTTTAAAATTAAAAATCTTAAATTTTATCAATATTTTGATATGCCTTTTTCACTTTCTTTTGTAACTCAAGTTAACGGTGACTTAAAACTGGGTTACCAATTTAGCCTGACAATTACAGCATCCTCTTTCAGTTTTGGTTTGCGATATTTTGATGATTTTAATCAAAATTTCAATTTAATACAATATTTATATGTAAATAATAAAACATTATCACGAAGATTTTTACATATTTCAGTAATCAAAGCTGACCGCAACGTGAAATTGTCGTAGGCCATGACCAATCCACGATTTGCTAATTACTCTTCAAAATCTTTGTTTTTATAATTCAAAAACAAATAAAAAAGAATCTATGCTTTTAAAACTATGTCTACTTTTACAGACTGAAGAGTAAACAAGTTCTTGATAGTCGTAAAAGTTCAAAAACTTTAGTTAAAATCGGTTATGTAATTATGTGTTAGGAATCTTAAGGTTTCGTATCAAAATTGGTAATTCAGTATGGGGCGGAACACCCACTGTCAATACGATGAATTTCCAAACTGTCAATAAAGAATTGCTTAGAAGGATATGAATAGTGTCAAATTTCATCCAATTGCCATTTTATTCTTCGGCCATTGTAAATATGTATAAGGATTTGGGCCCTGGCGATATACTGTGGCATATCTGTCAAGCGTTTTCTTTTTGAAAAAGAATCATTTTTTTCTTGCTCCCTATTTTGCGATTGGTACGCCATTGTATCTCTGATTCAAAACGAAACTTCGGAATAGATTGACAGGCAATATTTCATAGTATCGATTTATGCAAACTTGAAGTAACATTATAATTTGCTTTTTATACATAAAATACGTGTTTACGAGATTTTTATTGTCTTTAATTAGTTTTATTGACGTGCAGAGCTTTGATCTGCGGTAATCTATCATTATCGTATGATGTAAACTAGTTCTGATGTTGGTCTTTATTGGGTTCCGTAGGTTTTGTATTTGGGTATTTTATTATTATTTTCTTTGGATAAGCATTTTTTTATAAATGTGATGGAATGAAAATTATAAATATAAGCTTCTCTCGAGTTCTAGTGTAAGAACTGATAAGAAAAAAATTTGAAGTGTCCATACAAATAAATGAAGAAAAACAAACTGCAATTAATGAAACCTCAGATTATTAAGTATTAGCCATCGAAAGACTTCTATGGTAACACATATTTGTAGACTTTTTCTAATAAAATAATTAATACATTCACGCTGAATGGATATCGCAATCTTGTAGACGAAGAAATAAATAAAGGAATAAGAAGAATCATGCATGAACCCCAAAAGATGGATTCGCAAAAAAACTGATCACGTTTGTAAACCTTTCTTGAACTCTAACAATACATACTTATTAAGCACATACTCGGTGATTATTGTAACCTCCTTGATTGCCTAAAACAACAATGGGAATTCAATATAATGTTACTAAAGTTGCTGTGTTTAAAGATAACTTTTCTGTTATTAAAAGCTGGGAGAGTCGGAAAACATTGTTTTGCCATTTAAATTATTTCTGGGGAAAACCAATCTTCTTTATTCCTCCATTATTGCCCTGCCCGTATCAAATACTCTTCTTTATCCTGTAAATACAAATTTACAACATATGTTGAGAATTCCTTAATATGAAAAAAAAACCGTTTCAGATAATACCGACCGATCACAAACTCTCTGGACACGAAAATCTTTACAATACATTTTTTCAATCATAATGTATTACAAACATTACACTGTATGTGCTCCATCTTTATTTAAGATTGTTTTCGTATTACTATTTTCTTGAAATAGATACTGTATGTAACTATTCTCTTGAAGTTGCATATAGAATCCGAAATAGTTGGATTGAAAGCTTATTCAAATTTTCCAAAATTAAAGAGAAGAAGGGTCTTTACGATCACGAAACCGACGTAATTAAGGCCCATTAATAATTAAGTGGATGAATAACAGAAGCATTCCACGACCTAAAAGTATAAATAATTAAGTGAAACTTATTCAAAATGTATCAAGATCGTGTCACTAAATTCCAAATTCCTTTTTACAACCATCAAGTGACCATTAATTTTATATTGATCTAAAAACGTCAATCGATTGCGAATCAGCTGTTTCGACAGTACTTTGTCCCTCATACAAGACTGTCCAACCCGTGTACCACGATACTTTGATGTAAAACAGTTGCAGTTTTAGAACGAGATGCCGCTACACACAATGTAGAGCGCCCTCTCGCTTCCACAAAGATCTTCAGTCAACTTTTTTCTTTATGAGCTCATAGTACCGGCTTAAGTTCTAACCACACCTACCCATCTACATAATATATAAGTTTTATACAAATACGTAAATAACAAAACAAAATTAGCATGAAAATGTGCGTAAAGACACATTTAGTATAGTCTTACGTAAACTATAATAAATATGGAATAAATCATCAGCGTTACTCCCAAAATGTCATGAATCGGCCATTTAAATGGATCCGCGGTGTTTTTGTATCGATATTTACATAATGCTCGATTTATTGTTTGTTTATGTATTATGAGATAAGATAATAAAGAATAAATGGCAAAAACATGATTTAGATGAATTAGGTTCCTTCTATTGTCTAGGTGACAAAAGTTGTTGATACCACGAATTTTTTAATGTAACTAGCTGTTTCACCCGCGTAAACAATAAATACTGCTTTTAATTTACATTCAATCCTATGATAGTCGTAAAAATATGTCAGAACTTTGATAGGAATGTAGGTAGAGTAATTTAAATGGGTAATTAAATTATGTTATTTTCCGCAACTTTCCCATATTTTCTCATGTTTACACCTTTTGTGAACTGCTACAAATATCTTAAAATAAACGAAATCGGTTCAGTCGTTCTCGAGCTTAGCGAGACTGACAAACAGCATAAAAGACAAAATAGATAGAAGACAAGATCAATTATTTGAAAATGGATAGGAATAGGATCACTCGACTATTTGCAGGCCTAACTGGACTCCTGAGGACGTGATAAAGACGAGGTAAACTTGTTGCCGACGATTAAAGTTTACCGGACTGAAAAAAAGCGATTAAAAAAAATGTTGTTACTAATGGGCCTATCCCCAACGCGCTTTTAACTAGAGTGTAATGCTTACATTCAATTGCGTAAAATTGTAAATAAAAAATAGTTAGCAAATTAAAAAAAAATGCGTTAAGCGAATTTTTACAGTCAACAATGTGTAATTTTAGGGTATTTTACAAGGTTCCTTAAATTCAAAATAAAATTATATTTAGAAAAAAATCTATATCAGTTCTCTCTTAATGTCAAAAGCCACTAAATCTGCTCTACATTTTTATTCCATACTAAGAGCAAAGCAATAAAATCGCTAACAACATTATAAAAGATTGAAATTAATCTAGTGCAATTAAAAATATAATGCAAAAGCGATGTATCTCATCATATTTATTACGAATTCGAATGTTTATTACTGTGCAAGCAATAAATCAAACGTGTCAAAAATTTCGCAAAATTAATTAAAACTAAATCTTATTACGATAAAAATGATCTGGATTTGTAGTTTAAGGTCATGCTTATCTAACCTTTATCGTACCTCCTTGATAAGTGTAGCGCCTTCGTTCGTTAACACCTTATTTCCAAGAAATGAATCCATTCTTATCTAGTCCACTGTTCCCCACTGCTGGGCAAAGGCCTCCCCTAAATCTCTCCACGATTTTCTAATCCGGGCCACTTGGAACCAGCCCACGCGATAAGCCTTTAAATCGCCACTTCCTCTGCTGCTACTCCTGCTTCCTAGGCCACGGCGACGCCGACCATCGGATGTTTGTTTAAAGTTTATTTTTTGGGTGCAAATTTCAAAAATAACATTCCATGATAATTATTTTCAAAATCTAAATAAATGACAATCATCAAATATGGCTACTGTGTAACACTTTTCAAATGTCGAATTACAATAGATAGCACCCAGATTCATGCACCCTTCGTTTTATAAGTGCTTTGGCTGTTAATGAAGAAAAGTCTCAACGAATTTTCTCGCAGCACGTAGTCTTTTCTTTTACAATAGGAAATACAATCTCCCCAGCCCTGTGTAGCGCTGTCACGCATTCTCAACCATAATATCGTTACTCAAAGAAGCAGTGGTTGTTGCTAAAAACGCAGTATAATAGGCCGATTTACTAATTGAGATTTTTTATCTATACTAATATATAAAGCTTGAGAGTTTGTTTGTTTGAACGCGCTTATATCAGGAACTACTGGTTCAAATTGAAAAAAAAATTTGTGTGAAATAGACCATTTATTAAAGAAGGTTTTAGGCTATATACTATCACGCTGCGACTAAAAGAAGCGAAGATACAATGGAAAATGTGGAAAAGCTTGGGAAAATTATTTATCTTCGAGGGCTTCCGCTCAAAAACTCCTAATTTATATCACCTAACCACGCGGATGAAGTCGCGGGCAACAGCTAGTTAAAAATATGTGTGCAGTATATAAAAACTCTATTCATTATATCTAGTTTACCTTGCAACTTGAATAAATAGTCGGACTTCTAAAATAACTAATAGATCATTAGCGGAGTATAGTAAGTCTATAATAATTACTATTATATTTGAGGTTCTATCTGTTAATTTCGAAATAATTGTTTCTTTTTATAGTTGCTATTGATTTTTGATAACTCCTGCTTAATTTTCAATCTTCATTTTATAGTTAAACTAGCTGTTGCCCGCGACTTCGTCCACGTGGTTAGATTTCGTCCCGTCTTTTCCACATTTTCCATTATATCTTGGCTCCTATTAATCGCAGCGTGATGTTGTATAGCCTATAGCCTTCCTTGATAAATAGTCTATTCAACACAAAAAGAATTTTTCAAATCGAACCAGTAGTTCCTGAGATTAACGCGTTCAAACAAACAATCAAACAAACAAACAAACTCTTCAGCTTTATATATTAGTATAGAGTATAGATGATACTGTCATTAAAATATGCACTTTAAAAACTGATTGATAAAATGATAGAATTTTGTATTTTATTGGCATATATAATGCTAAGCAAACAAAATCATAATTTTAAGGTATTCTTTGCATGCGGGCCGTTTTACTGGCACTCTTGGTGTAGGTACCGTAAAGCACCTTCTATTTTTTATGGTATCTTTAGCAAATTGAAAAATCAAATAAACTCAAAGTACATGAATTTTTTAATTTCGTTTAATGGTCTATTTCTCATCTCTCTCTCTGATCTTCAAATGCTTCAAAGGCAAAAGAAAACTACTGCCTACATTTCTAGGAAAAACAAATGGCTGCATACTATGGGAATCTAATATACAGTGGAAACCTCATTCTTCGAGCCACGATTTGGGGTTTAAATCCATTGTTATTTTAGATAGGCATCAACTTGTCTTGGAATCGGAGATAGACATCGGCGGAAACCGCGAAGTCGTGAGCGTTTGAATGCAATACAAATACAATGCCGGATGTTTTAAACAGATCCAATTTACAATACATAGTACACTTATGTATTTACGGTAGCATTACTTTTACGATAGAGTTTACATACTTCTTGAAATTTGTTTTAATATTCTTAACTTTTGCCATGTGACCCACAATTACCCTATCCAAGTCTTATTTTTTTGTAATGATCATTATTGGAGATAAAAACAGTGTACTATTTTCCGATTTCATATATTTTGTATGTATGGTTGTGTGTGAGTTTCGATGCCATATAACAACTTCTGAATGCCTGAATCGATTAAAAAGTATGAGGTTCTAAGATTAAATCTTCAGGTCATTGCAAGTAACATTGGCTACAATTACAGGATTTTTATTTTTCCGTGCAGTTTGGCAATAAAACACGAATAGCCAATAAACACAAACCGATGAGTTCTACGACTAAAGCAACATCATAAATCAAAATAATCCCTTCATTGATTTACGACAACTATTCAGACCAAAACGAGCAAAATTTCCCACACGATCACACCAGGAAACAATAGTAAACCCACAAATATTCGAACGCCAATAACACCAGCTATCATTAGTTAAATAAGCTATTAACATACAAAATACATGTGTACAACGTTCCTTCTGATTCATAGTACCTTGACTGCTGCGTAGGAGTAACAATGGCCGCGCAGGGTATCAATACTGTACCGTATTGTGTGAGCGAAGCATTTTGTGGGATGTTAAGGCAACGCCTTGTATTCCGCCAATTAATTTGAGATGATAGTCTTTAACATTCTTCAAATTTGTTAGGTGGTGAGAGGATAGAGGTATTTGAGATTTGTAGGAGTCTTTATTATGGTCAATATATATGATGGTGTCAGAGTTTTGTAGTTTTTAAGTCATCGTGGTTTCATACACTCTTGAAAAGTTTGAAACTTGCTTTTTTCACGATATTATTTCAACGTTTATAGCGAGTTACATATGTAGGTATATAGACTGCACGAATAGAGTGCACTCAGTCACTGCGACACATTACGAGGTCGCGGTTCGTGTCTTTGGGTATGCGACTTGTCTATTTTTTAAACTCCCCGCTACCCAAAGACTAAATTCCTTAGTGTGGGTATAGTTTTTTTAAGATCGGAAAAATCGTATTCTCGTTAATATTTTGTTAGCGTTGGGTTCGAATCTGCAGTAATATTTCTATACTCAGTAGTTATCTTTCTCTTCAACACATTCTGAGCTCTTCAAAGTTCAAAATTCGCAAGTTTTTCAAGGTCGAAAAGAACCCAAAATAAACACACTAAATGTTGCTTAAGACTAGTACCAGACTAGTACCTGCATGGTACAACAGACTGTTTGGTACCAAAATATTTTATCTAATACATTATTATCAGTCTAGTTTATCTCGCAAACCATTTACGCTTTTGTTTTCTAACAAGCCTTACATAAAATTCACATAAATATTTATTGTTCTTCTATAATTAGAATAAAAGAATATTTACATTTCTGCCACTAATTAAGTTACGGAGCGTGTCGCCACTTTCAAAAAACTACTTTCGTTTTGTACAATAATATAATTATTACGATTCTATGTAAATATGTATGTTGTGGGCGTTATTGTGTTATTACACCTTCCTGTCTTTATAGTAAGGAGACCAAGTGTAATGTGTTATGTTGGACATTTGAATGTCTAGTTTTTTTCTGTCTTATATGCTATCACATCTCTAGTTTAAATAAAAAAAAACCATCTAGAAAAATTTGTGTCAACGTACGGAAGGAATTCTTTATCAATTTAATTTTAATTGAAATGTAGGTATAAAACAGATCCAGAAGGCCTACTGTGATGGTACTTCTACAGAACTATTATATAAAATACCTCTGAAATCTAAGCTCAATGAATTCAAAGTTCAAACTAAGCTTAACTACTGGTAAACGCTTTCGTAATAACATTACACTTAAGAACACGCAATGAGCTAATCCAATAACACCAATAAATTAATTAATAAACTGTAGTATTTCCCATGTTATTAAATTGTCCTGCGAATCCCATAAGATATGGCCACGAAACTCATAAAGTATGGAACAAGCAGACAGACAAATCGCATCTGTAGCTCATAATGATTGATCCTGTGATTAAACTGTCTTACTGAGGTATATAAATGATAATTAATACAATGTTCTATGTCTTTTATGATTCTACAAGCATGTGACGTCATCCAAGAATTTGTCTTGTATCTGTGGTTGCAGTATAAGGCTAGCTACACACTCACAAGTATAATTGGCATTTTGCTTTTTTAACCGACTCCCGCACTAATAAATTAAATTCTTGTGTCACGGGGGTTTCGCATGGAAAAAGACACCCAGATCCTTGTCCTACGGGAAAACCGAACCTGCAACACGTCGAGTTCTATGGGTTTTGCCCACTCAATCTCTCAGCGACAATGCAAAAAAAACAAAAATATTGTTCATTATAATTTCACTGTTGATGCATCCTTATCTACATGCTTAACTTAAAAAAATATGTTTGTCATAAACATGTCTTGTACCGTGTAGTATTTAATACCATAATTGTAGTATGTTTCAAGCAAATAAATACATAGGTAATTATTAAGTTCAATACATAGCACTCGCATATTATTTTATTTCTTTGTTATGGCTATAAATATATTTTATCATCAAAATAAAATGGGATGTGTGTGCAACTAGCCTAAGGCATATAATAGTGGAATTAGTAGATTAATTTCATTGAATGTGGGAATCAACAGTTGATATTTTGTTAGTCTAGATTGGTTAAATATTTGGAAATGATACAAGGTTATACTCTTTTAACTAGACTAGTTTAAATATTTGTTTAGCAAAGCCTGCTAGCAATTCAATGATACACCAGTAAATATTGATATTCTTAATTATATCATTCGTTACGTTTTTATACGAATGAGAAATGTAGGTTTCCGTAACTCCTAAATAATTGATAACTCTAGAGACGAACTCGTGGTAAAGCGACAACTACACAAGTTGGTCGATCACAGGTTAAGCAACACTTCATACGGTCGTTCCGTGAATGGTGAATGAATGACCGTGTTAGTCACCACGAGTTCTTCTGTGTTTCGCAAGGCACATTAAATTGTGGATCCCGACTGTTTTGGTCCTATCTTTGACACTTACGTGTAGTTAGAAGCTAGAAAGTCTGTCCACCAGTGTCACTAAGTGTATCGTGTCGTCCAGGTAACTAGGTTCAGGAGATCAGATATGCAGACGCTCCTTGTAAAATACTGGTTTTTAGCTGTATTCCCGAACATAGTTGGGAAAAGGCTAGGATCAATCGAAACTCTGATGACATAATATCAAAAAAAAGTTATGAATTTATAAATTCTAGACCTCATCACTTTTACATGTCATAGTCTGATTATAGAACTACTACCATAATGATAAACAAACATACAAAATAAAAATACAATTCACAGCATCACAATACCTGATTAGCATTAAATATTAATCTTTATTATGTTCTGAAGATGCAGGTAAAATACTATTAGTGTAATGTCATTAATTTACTACATCCCACACGCCTTATCATGGCCTAGGACTTCATTTGTTTTACCTGGCGATGGATGGTGAATCATGGATTCTTGGATGGTATTTTTAAATCTCTAAATGATTGAGTGGGTACCAAGCGTGGTAGCCTTGCGGTTATATGCATCGATTTGTATGTGCAAGGGTGCAAGTTCAATCTCAAAGCGGATTAAGCAGCAATAAGTTACCTTTTTAATGATTCTAAAACACCGCTTAAGGCAAAAGGAAGAGGTCTGTGCCCAGCATTGGGAAACGTACAGGGCCCCAATTCTGCTATTTACAACGGCCGATGAATAAATGAAATTTGACTTAAAATGACAATTTTCGTATCCTATTAAGCATTTTTCTACACAATCATTGTAAATTCAGTACGGGACCGTACACTCAAGGTCAATACAATTAACTTCCTATTATTGTGTTGGCAAAATTCTTAAGAGAATAGGAATAATTTCAAATTTAATCCAATTGCCATTCATTCATCGACCATTGTAAAATAGCAGAATCGGGGCCCAGGTACGGTGTTGGTGCTATTATCTATATACTAATATATAAAGCTGAAGAGTTTGTTTGTTTGTTTGAACGCGCTAATCTCAGGAACTACTGGTTCTAATTGAAGAATTATTTTTGTATTGAATAGACCATTCATCGAGGAACGTTTTAGGCTATAAACCACCACGCTGCGACTAATAGGAGCGAAGATACAATGGAAAATGTGGACAAGTATAAATCATGTGGGTAGGTATAAATAATAACTTATATCTTCTAACCACGCGCACGAAGTTGCGGGCAACAGCTAGTAATAATATATAAAGCATATATACTAACACTAACTACACTAACTAAACACTCACACACTCACAGACTTTCCCATTTATAACATTAGCGTAAATTAGCAGAAAACAAAGATGGTTTTATAAGATCTACACTAATATTAAATTACTTTATATAAAACAATGTTATGCTTTCTATCTGTACTAACCTAACCATGACGGTTACGAAACTATTATAAAAGTACAATTATATTTAAAAAATAAAACTATTTTTAACGCGCCATGCGTATACGCAACGCTTATGTGTGCCGTGACTCTGCGAATATTTTAAACTAGTTGTTGCCCGCGACTTCGTCCCCGTGGGTAGAAGATGTAAGTTATGATTTATATCTGCCCTATTTTTTTCACATTTTTCTTTGTATCTTCGCTCCTATTAGTCGCAGCGTGACGGTTTATAGCCTAAAGCCTTCCTCGATAAATGGTCTATTCAACACAAAAATAATTTTTCAATTTGGACCAGTAGTTCCTGAGATTAGCGCGTTCAAACAAACAAACAAACTCTTCAGCTTTATATATTAGTATAGAGTATAGATTTGGAGTAGTAAACTTTTTTCTTTTGTTGCAGTTTCTTAACTTGGATTCTTTATGGTCTAAATTTTTACTGAATTGTGAAAGAAGGAGGGTTGTGTTTCCTACTTTTAATGTTTAAAATAAAAATGAGTTTGTTTGATCTTAGAAAGGGGTTTTTAAGCTGTTTCTTTGATTTTCTTCACGTTACATTATTTGATGTTATTTACGATTTCTTAATTCCAAATTAAAAAAGAGTACAAATAAAAATAAATTTACATTTATAGTATGTTTTTTTCCACCAAAAATGCTAATGCGAAAATGATAAAACAGTATGACTAACTTTTCAATAACTTTATCCATTCAAAGAACTAATTAAATAAAACATTTAATTAAAAGTCCAAGTCACGTACATTTTGTCATCAAAGAAACCACATAATGAACTTTTAATTCTAATCAGAAATCAATTAAGATTTAATTACACATCCTTTCAATGTAAAATTAAAAAAAATAAAAGGTTTATCTGTCACATTATTACCTATTTATTTTAATGAGATCATTTGTATGGCTTCAGCGATCAGTTGGCGGTAATTAAGGAAGAAAGAACTGCATCTAAAAGCAGAGGAAAAACAGGAGGAAATTACGCTATTTTTAGAAAAAAGGAATAATAAATGCTAGTATGATGTTTACTTTTAGTGTCTCTTAAAACACGGAATAACTTCAAGGAATGTAACTTCCTGAAATCCAGACTTAATTAGAGTCATAGACGGTCTACCATCACGTCTTAACATAATATGATATTATTGTGGAAAAGGGAATCATCAAAATAATTACTCAGAGTTTTGCTTCTTAAATCCAGCGATTTTAATATTGTTTTTCACAATAAAAAGGCACATAAGACAGCATTTAAAAAAAAAGGCAACAAAACGAACAATTCAAATAAACTTAATTTGTATTGACTTTAAACCGATTACAACATACTTAAAAGAATAACAGACATTGCAAATGTAGGTATTAGCGAATTACGTAATTATCGAACTCCTTAAAAAGTAACATAATTGATTCCGATACTCTAAGGTCGCCAGTTCACTGAAGATTTACAATTTGTTGGTTAAGATAAGCATGTTCAAATGTTCTTGAGACCACCAAAACGGTTTTATTGGCAGATGTTCTAAAAGTTCTAATATTGAGAGTACTACGTGAACCATATAGTATCTATTGCAGAATAGGAAACTGTTACAATTAATGCTTTTGATTAGAAAGTGGTAGAATTTGGAATAGAGCGAGAGAATTTCCTTACACCGGTATCTAAATAGCGGCACCTTTAATAGGTACATCAGCTAATAAAATTTCAACTTCTATCGCTCGATGACTGATGGACAGACAGCAAGACCCAACTAGGCGTCCGTTTTAACCCTTTTGGTACGGAACTCTACATGGTTAAGATAGATCCGTAGTCGCACTCTTGGCGATGACCATGCTATTAATAATGTCCTACAATTATAAGCAAAGGAGATAATTGAAAACTAATTTACCATGAAATTAGCACGATATAAACTTTAGTATCAGTCTTACAATTTGTATAAAGAATACACATTAAAACCTGTGTAAAAATAAAATTTACATTTTAACTATGTTTTATTTCAATCAAAAAATGCTAATGCGAAAATGATAAAACATTTATGTTACGCAAAATATCAGCTATCTTTTTTGTAATCACACATCTACATGAGAAATAAAAAATCTGTAGATAATACTCAAATTGCAATTAAAATTACGTTAGGTGATATAACTAAGATCATAAAAAATCTTCAAAGTAATTCATGGGAGAAACAGAAAATTATTTTGATAGTAACTGTCGTGAGCATGATTCATTATTAGCTCACGATTAAGGACTCCGTTTATGTCCGAAACTAGTCGGGCTACCCCGATAAATACGCGTGAGTAAACCGTTACATCATTTAATAATGAAACAGAAACTTGTATATTTTTTCAAAGCACTTCTTTGCTACTACTGAACTTACTATTATTTGAATATAAAGCAAGGTAGTCACTAAAATTTTACTTGATTTTGTTTACTTTTTCAGTCATTCTTACTTAAAATAGACGATTACATAACGTAAATATTATATACTTGATCAAATGAATGCGTTCATCATTTTCCTTTCATGGTATTTTTTTTCTGGATGCAAAATCATTAAACGACTCCCGCTTTGAGTTGAGCGGAAGGAAGTATCAGATTGTCCCTACCTTTCCCTTTTAAGTACCGGGGCGCGGTAACCCTTTCGGACTCTGATGTTGTTCTTATCTCATTGAACCGCGTGTGGAATATTAACGTGCTCTGCGGCACGAGCTTTTTCCTGATCGATCCTTGAGAGAGCCAATCCCTCAGCGTCCACAGTGGCGCATCTGCGGAGGCTGTGAGTCATCAAGCGGTCATACGTAGCGTCTCAACGGGAGCTTAGATGGTATCAGTTTTAAATGAATCTTACAATAACTTGTTGGAGCACTTTTTCGAGAGCTCAGTCTCCTACCCATTCCCGATCTTTAGACCTGAACAAGGCAATACGTAGCGCAAGACGTGCCGGTAGGCCTCTTGTTTCAATTTTGCCAATATAAGTAATGATACATACCTATATACCATCTATTTAAAAACATAACTCAGTTCATCACATCAGAGCATAGAAATCATTAATATTTTTCTATTCCTAATACTTTGACAGCCACTATTAGTTTTCTGAGCAGGTGTTTAGAGCTCTTAATTTCAGTCCATACATGAGTCTTCCTACGTGCTCATTGTCTTGATAAATTGGCTCGATTATACCAACGACCTTAGCTAAGCTTTTGATGCCTCTTCATTAGGGAGTTTCGAAATCGTTAATTGGTAAACTGATATTGATTTTTATGTACATAGTCAAAAGGCAATTTCTTGCTTCTGTTTTATCTAGTCAATAAAGTTTATAGATATTTGAAAATTGCCATTAATATTAATTTCTGCAAATTTGATATTTTTTTTCTTTAAAAAGCACGACCCCCGCTGTGAGGAATTTAATTCTCGTGTAGCGGGGGTTTTCACAAACATTCTATTCAGATGCCCATACATACCCAGTCTCAGGACAAGAATTTGTGGATCACACAAAAGCTTGTCCTACGCAGGGATCGTATCCGCGACACGTCCCGCATATTGGGTTTTGGGCGGTGACCTCAACCGTGGTTAGATTCTCTTTGCCTCAACCACTAGGCTCTCCGTGCATTCAGATTGTTTACACATTTAAAATATACTTTACGCTACTATTGCGTTAACGGCTAAAGATGGTGGTATACCGTCTAGTACAAAACGTATCATATTTAATTCAACGTTAACAAATCCTCAGTTATTGAGGAAGCCATAGTTTTGACGTTAATGCTAAATGCGAAGACTACAAAGTTGTAACAATAAATCATGATGCCGCAACTGCTGATAGTATAACACCAGCACATGTAACTGGTCTTAAATTTAATGTTTTATGGATCGTGGATCTGTATAACTGGTCTGAAATATTGAATGACGATGTGAAGTGGTACTGCAATAGGAGCTAGAGATCTTTACACATGTATGTATAAGCAAGAACTTTTAGAATGTACATAGATAGGAATTGAATAAAGAAGATTATTTTAATTGACCCGTTTGTTTTTTTTTTGATTGTAAATATTTTTGAGATTTTTGCTAAAGGAATAGACAATATACTATGCTATAATAATAAAGAATATTTTGTTATATTTACAGCAAATAGGTTTTGACATTTACGTGGTACTATAAAACTTAGATTCTGAACTCTGATTGTATTCAAGTTGTCAAGACCATCGTTTTTTAAATCTAGAAAATCCTACATAATAATCATCAGTCTATCCGCACCTGCCTTCAACTCATCAACACTACCATCATTTAAAACATCAAAACCTCCCTTGACACCTTCATCTATATCTAATAAAGGCCAATGATGATTAATATCATCATTACGATCAACTTCATCTGCCTTCATACATCACAAATTAATGAACAATTCACCATGAAATCAAACGTTTAGAATTTGTTCACAGACTCCATATTAATGTGAATTACTTAGTTAATGACTGTTATATATGGAGATGCATAGGAAACGGTGTTTGGAATAATTTATCGTATTATCTCGTTCAAGATTCCAAAAGTCGATTGGGTTTACTGTGTGCAGTTGGGATTGAGGCGTTTGTCCTACAGGTGTAGTTATAGTACAGCATTGGTTACTATATACTTGTTTTGTTATATTTTGTAATAGCATTAAATCATTTTCTTTATAATTTGGAAAAGGTTGTGTTGTGACGAAACTTGGGGAGTACGTCCAGAGGGTTGGGTATGTCCCATGGCTCGGGTGTTGTGACGCAACTTGGGCAGTACGTCCAAAGGGTTGGGTATGTCGCGTGGCTCTTGATAGGCTGAATTGATTAATATCTCCTTTTTCTTTTCGTTCACTACATTTTTATAAAAATGTGTGTTTTTCGCTTTAGTTTATCTTTTTATATTTTCTTGTTTCCAATGTTTGTTGTATTTATTTTAGCACTTTATTAATCCCGAGTAAAATTGTCGTCATCATGCCTTCGATAAATTGTATTGCAATTTTAACTCATGTTAAATTAAAACGCAACTTTAATAAATTATTCTCAATGGTAAGCACATAATTATGTTTGACAAATTGTTACATTGCTACACAGAAGCATGGAAACGACAATACTATGGCATCCCATAAATATTCTCTATAGAAACTGTGACAAATCATTAATGATAGTAATATATCTGGCGCCTTCCTATTGAGAAAACACGTCATGTCTTTCTTATCTCTACTACTGACGTTACATCTTAGTAAATCAAACAAATTTATAGGTAATCAATGATTGAATTGTAATGATCGAATCTTCTATTTGGTATTTACAAGGTTTTGCACTTAGACCAATCCCAGGTTATAAAAATCCAAACATGTATGTAGATGCTCTTGTTTATTGGCTTGTTCATTAAAAACATTTGAAATCTTAAATTCGTCCCTTTTTGAGTAACTTAGAAGTACAAAATCTTTAAACAAAATTTGAAGGTCATCAAATCGTCAATTCTTCGAAATCAATTAGAGACGGAATATCCAAAGGGGTTACCGTGGTCCTGATACACAAAGGGCAAAAAAAAATAAAGGGCTTGGGGTCCGTAGAAGTGTGACGCGCCCTTCTGGTCAACGCAAAGCGGAAGGATTCAATCTAAGGAAAAAAAAGGAGAGACAGAAAATTCTCTGTTAAATCGAGCTTCCAAATAGCAATGCCCATGTAGGACGCAACAATATTACAAAACTAATCCAATTTGTAAGTAAATCGACCAACTCAAAGTAATGTGACGATTATAATGAGTTTGATACCCGTGACAGATGGAATTGACCATATTTTGCACCAAAATGTCAAACTAAATAGTGGCTAATGGTTATAAGGATGAATATACGTAAATAACTGCACATAATTTCTAATTTAGACTAAGATATTGTTATGGGATGTGAAGGTATGAATGTGTGATTAGAGTACGTGTCGTAAGTTAAGATCTTAGATTCGTTGCATCAGAAACTCGGATGCAGAAGTTGGGCAACCGGTGGCAAACCTTGCCGAAGATTTTCGTCGAGTGAAATAATATGTACATACAAAATACACCTGGAAAAAAATGTATATTCTAAACAAGAACTTTTTGTATATCATAAAAAATAGCTTTATCTATCAGTTATTCATTCCTCAAACGAGTTTAAAATATGGCTCGACGACCCAAACTTTTCAATACGTCGACATCTCATATAAAAAATGACGTCACGAAGACTCCGGTGCATCATACACAATCAACTTTGATAATCTCTTGATTTAAAGGAGCAACTGTCAAAACTCTAACATATTTATAATAGCATTAAAAAAACAATAAAGTTCAAATATCGGATCACATCAGCCAACTGTACCATGCAAGATGCCTTGACATTTAAAAACTGTTAATCTAATTTCAACCTTATGAGAGTAACGTTTATGATTTTGTTTTCATTGGTGTTACCAATGAACCTCAGATTGTTAAATAGGCATCCGTATTTGAGTCTGACCAAAATGTATTACAATAAAACTACAATAAAGACGAAACAGTTTACGAAAGAGGTTACAAGAGTTTTAGTCAAAGAAATTGATTGAAATGTTTGTGTATTCTTTTGAAGGCATGTGTAAGCGAAGCTACAATCTTACAGTGATGTTAGCCTAAATACTCAGTTTAATAAAAGGAACTAAAAACTAGTACAAAGATTAAAAAATCAAAGACAAAACTGGAATATATCAGTTGTTTACTAAAATAAAAAAAGAAATGGTTGTATTATCAGAAGCACCAAGATACTTTCTTTTTTGAGTAAGTACCTAAACTAAAAGAGTACACAAAAGTTTACAGGGGTTTTTTAAATTTAGTGTAGTGCTGTTTCTAAACATAGAGCCAACATCTTCAGACAAGGCTATAATCTATAATCGCCAACGATAATCAAATCGTTCTTTGTGAAAGTGACCATTTTGATCGATTTAATTGTAGTCGTGTAGAATTAAAAGTGTATTAATTTGATGGTAACATCTGATTAGGGTTTGAAGAAATCTATGTCAACGATTAGTAGAGCATAAGGAAGAACCAGGATCACAGGATATACACATACTTGATATCAATTACCCTCACACTTATTAATCAGATCGAAGCAATTACTATTGTATACAATAAAATCACATTTTCTCATTATAATTGTCCGATACAATAAATGTAATAATTATGGCAATATTAACATTCTTGACGTGACAAAATGATTGGAGTGCACAATCATATTTTCATAAAATATGATTTATGTGACATTCTCATAATGCGACATATTTAAGTAGCAGTCATCAAGGAATCTGTCTGACATTTAGGAGATCGGTAAATTGTGATCCAGTTGTTAGGAAGAGGTTATAGTGATGAGCGGAACGGATTTTTTGATTATGTAAAGTGATAGGTGCTAATTTAAAATCTTCGCTTTAGTAGCTTGAGTGATTGGCCCAAAAGATTTTAATCATTGGAAAAAAATGGTGTAAATTTCCAATATTTCGAGGACTTTTTATTTTTTCAAATTTTATCACAGTTTCCCTTGAAATGAGACCTTATAACTATGTTGTTTGTTATGTAGTACGTAACTGTGATTGAATTCCATTTTATAACTACTTTAAAACATCTATCGGTCTAATGCTAAATTAAAACTGCATTAAACTAGCGAAAGTATTATTCAACAAAACTTTCGTTCTTCTTTCTCAAAAAGTGAAATTATGATATGAGTTTCTACAGTTTTTCACTCAACACCTTAACTAAACTGATGTACTTCACTGGCAATTATGGGCCTATGGCATCCTGTGTAAGCAAATATTTTTATTTTAATATAGCACACTCTTTCTCGAGCCAAGTTCTTTCCCAAATATTTGCGCAATCGTCCATTCTGGATGGTGGAAACTGCCCACGAATTAATATCGTACCGCCACCGCTTAATAGGCCGACATCTTCCGATATTTTATCAGCATTACTTTTCAAATCGCTCCCCGCTCCGCCTATCACCGACTACAATGAATAAACAATCACCATTGCGCGAAGCCCGCGGCACCTATCCTTCTAATACTTAATTAAATTACGTACAAACGCAATTATTTTGTAATTATATACGATGCTAGGTACGTGTAAAGGTCGACGAGTTTTAATACATCCTCAATCCGGAACTAATGTTTTCAATAAGTAATAAACAATATCAATTGGTATATAATAGATTGAAGATGACTGATAATGTCCTGGATGATTTATTGAAAAAAACAGGTGTATTTAATAAAAAATTATTATAAAAATCTGATAAAGATTAGGATTTTTTTTTGGGGCGAAATATTTCATAAACATTTAAGACAAAATGCTCAAAGACTTTCAGATTCGAAACATACATTCATGGATCACACAATGCTTGCCCTACATAGGTATGGAACCAGCGACACGTCGTGCAAAGTGAGTTTGGTAGAGACTATTAGGTTATTCGTACAGAACAAATCGCTGATTCAACTGAACGCGTGAAATATTTAAAACGATGCGCGCAATATTAGCGCAAAACCAGTTACAACTGTAACACTTTACCCCATTTCGAGTGCTAAGAAAAAAATCTTCAACCAAAAGCCAACCGCGAAATACTTAATTAAGACAATAAAACTAAACGATTTTATCTCACAAAAAAGTCCGAATACTCACAATTACTTAAACAACTACAAAAGTTTTAATATTCATGAGAAAAAACTGGAGTACCTGAAGAAATTTCATCAAGACACTCGTTCATGCAAATTGCCTCACTATTTGAATGTGATTTTGAATTCTTTTTATTTTTGAAACTTGGACTAAATACATCTGATATTGAAGAAAATATGTTACATAGACTTGTGTTGACATTGGTGTGACTGAAAACGGATAACCAGATGATTTCAGACGGTTAAATAACAGGGGTCCATAGGGACCGATGCTTTCCGGGCCAGCAGGATTGTCTAAAAGAGTTAAAACAGCCCCGGTACAAAAAGTCAAAGTCAGGAACATGTATGGGTTATAGTTACTAAAAGTCGGACACTCCGTTACACTCAAAACAAAATGAAGGTGTCATTTGAAGAAAGCCATAAAAAATAGCTTTTCAAAGATTGTTGTACTGCCAAAAATAACTATCATTATACATACACCACATAGCAGCTCTAAGTCTTCGAACAGAATGATATCATAATTACAATCTGAGTTCGGTACACGATACATGGAGCCACAATGTCATCACATCTCAATTGTTTTCTGATCATAACATTTCCCTAGTTGCCGAGATGGTATCGGCAGACATGATACAGGTGACCTCACGAAATGAATAGACGACCTTCACCCTGGCAAAGAATAAAGAATTCAAAAGTGCAGAGTAGACATGCCAAAATTTCTTAATGTGGGAATGAACCTTTTTACACGTCTAATTTCAAAAAAGCGTATCCTAAGGACTTATATGATTACAAGAGCGTTTTTTTTCATTCCGTCTTGAATAATATATCTGCCAAAGAATTTCACATAAGCATAATTTGACAAGACAATAATTACACTTCAGAAAAGATCCTATTACGTCGACAGTTCTAAAATTAAATTCCTTTAAAGGTTCAAGATCTAACAACGTGAGACAGAAACAAGCCATTAACATTTACGACAGCCCTGTTTCCATAATAGCCTCCTAATGACAGGACAGACAACACAACGACAATCTTGATTAGATTAATCGAGACCCGAATTGATTGATTGGACGAAAGAAGACGCCATTTTGGAATGTCGTCACTGTGATTGGTGCATTTCTTAACATCAGTCAATTATTGACATAAAAAGTCGTTGCTTAGTTTAAATTTGAAGTTTGAATTTCGAACGGTGGAGAAATAGAGGATGGATTACTAATGAGTTGTGGAAGTCAGTTTTTTGCGGGTAATTCATAATTGGTTTAGAATTAAGATACTTGGTATATAAAGTAGATGATATTTTTTATAGGTGACTTTTTATTAAACTACTAAGTACGATTTTTTTACAGTTATTTCAAAGATGTGGCAACAGGAATACTCGTATTATTTGAAGATAATTTTGACCGTAGTTCTAATAAGTGTAACGGATTACTAAAACCTACCTATAATTTAACTTAAAATTACTATTACTATTCATACAAATAATTTTATACTTTTATTTTAAGTAAATATATATCACATAATCACGCTGCTACAGAGGCAACATAGGGCCAATTTGACAGTAGGCATAAAAGAAAAAAATACACTCTCGTAATCTAATCTTTGGCAAGTAATAACCCAGAACGCCAGAATAATAGGCGGCTGGTAACAAAGTTACAACACGTAACAATGTAGTTTTAAGAATACGTTCGTGAGATTCAACGTCAGATGCATGTATGGACGTCCCACGCTTGTTTCTTTTGGTATTTGCATTTTTACAATCCAATTTGCAAATAAATGCTTCCTGGATAAGATTTATAATGTCTTAATCGACGTGATGAATCGATTGACGAATTTGTTGTGTCGTAAAATTGAAATAAACTAATTTGACTGTCTGATATGTTGTGATGATGTCTTTTTTTGCTTGGAGATATAAAAAATACAACTAATATATAACATGGTCTGGTCAAGATTGCAGGGAAGCAAGATTGTCTGGCTTTAAAGGGGAAAATTTTAGAGTGCTATGTTATACCAAAACTGAAGCCGACGTTCCCGTGACTACAAATCTTTATTTAGTATCCAGATCACAATTATTACCCGGCAAAATCTTCCGAAAAATCTTTCCTTCTTTCTGTCATAAACTTTATAATCACAATTTTAATAAAGGGATTTTAAATAAGTCCCAAAATCCGTTAGACCATCATAGAAAGAGATTTATTACCATCGTAATGGATGACAGGTAATTAATAATTTTTATGTACATTTCATTAGAAGCAGACAAATTGGTAATTAATATTTATGTCTATATACAGGCTTGATCGCTTGCAGCAACCTCTTCGAGTATAACTGTAGCACTTGTGGAAGTGAGATGGAACATTACATGGTAGAGCGGCATCTCTCTTCCACAGCTACAAAAATATAACTTTTAAAGGCTCTTCGATCCAAGAACGGTCAATCAAATGTTACACATAACATTTTATGACGTGTGATTAGTGTAAAATTTTAATATAATCTTGATTAATCTATTTAGAGCTGCTTTTATAGAATTTGGTCATTTTTTATTTTATTTTTAGGATAATTTGTGTTTGGAAAAACATGGATACCTAAACGATCCGATCCTACCTCCACGTCTTATAGTAATAGTTTTACTGGTGTCGAGACACAGTGTTGAGCGACCTCTTTCCAAGGGGTCGCTCAACACCGTGTTTTGCACTGTTGAGTTTCCAAAACCATACTGTTTTTTAAAGCGAAGTGGGAACCCCTGGAACCCTCAACATAATTATCTACAAGTTTTTTCATTGCAATCGTTCACCCTTTTTGCCAGGATTGGAAAACTGTGGGAAGTGTTTTCTGCTGGCAACAGACCCCTTCCATATTTTAATTCAGCTCCATTTGTATTAATATAACTTTTGATAAGTGTAATACGTATGAAGAATATTTAAATGTCCATCCACAATACTGATTAATAACGTTGAATTAGCAGTCGCTTGACTTCAAATTCAAGAAATACTCAAATCCGACCCAATGCATCTAAAATCTACAGAATTGTCTAGAATTTCTATTTTAATATAAATGTCAGCCTTTATGATTAAGTGGGTGAAGTCTTTGAATAGCATCCTTTACAGTCTATTCTATTGAACTATTGATATGTCATAAGTTATATTACCGCGAACCTATGATTATACTGTTAGATAGTTATGTAACCGGACTTGAACTAACCTACTTAAATGACTGGGCAGTGATGCGGCAGGTGCGCTCAACATTTGTGTAAAAATGTTTGGCTCGCCTGCTTCGTAGTGACAGCATTCATTTTCATTTGCGGTTCAGTCTCCAATATTTCAACAATATTAAGCCTTTTTTCCGGATGGGACATCATCAAATGACTCCTTCCGCTGTGGGTTGAACGGTAGGGCCCTAATGGGCTCTACAAAGAACTATATTTTTACTGTACTCAAATTTTAAAACTAAAATAATTAACTGAATAAGAAAATCAACTAATTAAGATAAAGTATGACATAAAAAATATGCTTATAATAATATGTATACCTATTGACTAAATCAAATCAAATCTTTATTGCATACCATAATGTTACTAATGTGGTAAATTATAACTAGGTTCACAGCTTATTATGGACCCTGTCGGGCAAAACAAATTAAGGGCAGTAATTAAGTTGTTCAAAATTAAACAAAGGTTCTTAACCTCTGCCTCTACAGATCTCGTCTCTACTCTGCGTAAGGTGCGTCTTCTATACCACACAGCGAGTTAATGACGTTCATATTTTATAGTATCGATCAACAATATTTATTGTTATCGATTTTATTGCCTTCATATAATAATATGTGGAGCAACAAGTTTGAAGAATTCTTTTGTATTTTGTATAAATAAGGTAGCCTTTATCCTTGATCTATTCTTGACAAAATAAGCTCATAATTAGTGTTCTAAGTGTTATTCTTTTTTGTGTAATATAAAAAAAAACTCTTTCAAGGTTAAGAATAAAATTAATGACTGATTTCGAAATTATGAAAATTTGGTGTTATACTTGATAATAAATATTATGTAATCGTATTGATTTTATATCGATTTAGTTAACAGTAACTTTGACCACCATAATTTATTTAAATAATGGTATTATTGGGATAGCCTGATAAAAGTGAGATAAAATGGAGTGCCTAGCAGTGGGACATAATATATATGGCTTTATTATTTTTTTTAAAAGGATCATTTTTGATATTTTTTCAGCAAAAGCATTTCAGGCAACTTTCAACAGTAAAATCTTTAAGCCATGTGATGTAGGGTATGTTGAATCAAACACAATTTTAATAAACAACACTAACGCCATCTAGCGTTTTTACAAAGAACTGTTACTATGATGAAACCTTCGATCAATTTGACCGTTCTAATGCAGCACAGCTGAGCAACCTTCATACAATCAAATGATTCTGAATATCAAGTAATTTATATAATCGTACAATAGATGGCGCTGTTATGAGATAGCACGTTTAAATTCGCCAGATATTTGATAACATGCTTGATTTTCATACTCCGCACGTTCGCTTTTTCATGATGATTCGTCATGCAATGAAGAGATGGCGTCTCAAAGTAAAGCATAGAAAAACTCACCCGTGCTTAAAACCAGGACTTGCCATTTCGAATATATCGTTTTCTTTTTTCTATGCATGTCGATAATATTTTTACGAACAAAAACGTACAACCGAATTCACATAAAATCACCTGAGACAGACAATAATACATTAAATTTTAATAAATTTGGATGTGGCCAAATGGCAGCTACTTCGCAGGAAAAATCACACAAGAATAAACAAAATGGGTACAACTAAGGATAGGTTCTGAGGGGCCTTAAAAACATAAAAAATACAAACGAATTAAAAAAAAACTTGGTTAGGAACCTGTATAGATTGTCGCAAGTCAAGCTGTTGGTACTTAAGTGCTAATTAATTGCTGTTATTTCGATTGTTTTATTTGTAAATAGGCGTAAATTGACTATATTGGTATGTGTGCAACTATTATGGCCTAACTTCATGATAGAAATTGAGGACATTTGGGTATCCATTTCATTTTAGGTTACGGGAAAAAATATTATCATTACTAGAAATGATAACTTTCAGCAAATATAGGAAAAATAAATACACATTAGCAAACATATGGTCATCTATTAAATTTATGACCATTCGACAGACGGACGGTCTATTCCTTTGTTTTAATTGTTTAAACATCGATAAGTGATCTTGACCTTATTTTTTGTTTATTTATTATTATTACAGAATAGTGCTTAACTTACATACTCCAAAGTAATTCAATAGCTGATCTAAATAGTACCTAGTGTACTAGGGGTTCACTAAAATTTACCTGACCAAATTAATGCATTATCTAAAAGGACATCTCGCCATTGAATTTTTACCCCTTCGTTCCAGAACCAGGAAACGTTTATAAACCACAAATGAGATACTCTAATAATGCACTACAATTTAAATGTATCATTACAATCAAACATCCTTAAAGAGATCTTATCTTCAAAGTATCTTTTAAATTATCGAACCATTAAATTATGACAGCACGGATGGCCGCGTGGTTGAGGTCACCACGCCAAAATCACTGCGTGCATCGTGTCGTGATTCGATCTCCGCGTAGGACAAGTATTTGTGTGATACTCGAATGCTTGTTATGTGTCTGGGTGGCTTTGCATATGATTTTGTATGATCGTGAAACCCCCTGCAGGGATTAAATTCCTTAGTGCAGTAGTCGTTTTTGTAAAAAAATAAATCAATCCAAACTCACCAGTAAAATCCTTACCGTAAGCCGTAACAACATCAAACGACCCGTTATTAATACTTTTCTTAGATATATTTGTCCATATTTACTATTTTTATTTAAAAGTTTAGTTAATATTGGTTTAAAATATGGCGGAAGGTCCCTGGTAGTAATAGTAGTACCGATTGCTTAATACCTAAATTAGCGTGGATCACAACGTTTATGATAACATTCGGCATTGATGATCGATCTAGATCGGCTCGTGACGCTGTTTCGTGATCTACGGGCACGTCGCCCGGTTGCGTCTGCGCACCGCATTCCGAATTTATGTTTCTATGTACAGGTTGTTACAAGAATACTTTTTTTTTTCAATTATGTGGATATATGTAGTTTCAATAAAAAACGGCTCTAGAATTATTATTTTTTCTGTCTCGGGAGTTTTCACAAATGTTCAAGTCAATGCATTATCTACTCACCCAGGCTGAGGATAAATGCTTGGGGCATCGAAACCGCGACAGTAGGTTTGGCCCGATGACCTATGTGACTGGGCTATCCGTACATGCTAGACCAGGTATTACATAGACTTTTTGAAATTTTGCACAAATAAGAAAATTTTCGAAATTTCTGATATATTCAAATGTATGGCTTAAATATATTAAAAGTTTTCTTGAAAATACGATTTAACTTACAGACATTTAAATTTAAATATCCAGCACAAAAAAAAATAAACATCCCTTATAAAATGTAATTGATTCCGTCAGAAGAGCAGCGATAGCACTTAAAAGCAACCTCTTAAGCCATAAACCATAACTTTTACAACAAATTAAACCATACACTCACATATGTAGTTCAAGTACAAAGCTTAATAGAATCATCCAACCAAATTAACTACTAACAACATTACAAACTTGAACTTTATGTCTCTAGTAATAAGGTCGATGATAAAATCAAGAAAGTGCAAATGTCCCAAACAGTAGTTTATGAAATATTTATAATTTATTTAATCACAGTTGAGGAATACTCTAAATGTTTATTATACATGTAAATGGGTGATGTTTTAATATTGGATATTGCTTGCACGATGTTTTGAGTATCAGAATTAAGAAATTAATTTTAATTACATTGAGCGGATTTTGTGGTTGCTAAATAACTTGAGCCCTTTGTACACAAGGCAAGGTTAAGTGAGGCTTATGCTTCTTATAATAGCAGGTCTTCCGAAAAGAACTCGTTATGACACAGTCAACCCATCCATGGATCGTCAAAATCAAATCGTAGCTTTATCTGTTATCGATCAAATTGTTTAGTTGTATAATAATTGTAGGCATTTTTACATAAAGAAAAAAAAATAAAAAACTCATGAAATATTACAAGTACATCCATCAAGATTTTTAGATTGCTCATATGGTAGTAATATTTTAATAAAATTGCTACGTACAACGCACTTCTACCACTTCCGAAATCAAGAATAGGATCTTAATGATATACATATGCCGAAGAAAACGTGATTCATGCGTACATCGCATCGCAATAGACCACTTTGCGAAACAGCTCTTGTCAAGTGATTTCAACGTAACGCAAGTCATAATAAAATAAATAAACATTAAGCCTCCTAAAACTTGGTATTACTTGTGCAACAAGATATAGTACGGACAACGCCTCCAGTACATTATGAACAACTAGCTTTCCGCCCGCGGATTCGCCCGCGTCGAGGTCGGCTATATCGCGTTTCGAAGAGAACTCTTCAAAAGTCCGAGATAAAAACTATCCTATGTTGTTTCTCAAGGGCAACTCCATCTCTGTACCAAATTTCATTAAAATCAGTTCAGTGGTTTAGACGTGAAAGCGTAACAGACAGACAGACACACAGAGTTACTTTTGCATTTATAATATTAGTAGGCATTGGGTAATTGAAGCTTCAAATGTACTTACGTCAAGTTCATACTTTGGATTTTAATTGGTTTAGTTCAAGATATAGAACTTGGAGAAGACGTGTCAATGGTTGTGAATATAGTTGCTGAAGAGAAAGATCTTTTTGATGAAGAGTGTGGGGTACGGTCTAGTCGCTGTCTTTGTCAAATAAACTTTTTGATCTTAAATGTATGTTTGGTTAGATGTTCTTCTTTTCCGTGACACTACAGCAATATATTTGAGAGGAATACTGGAGAGTACTTTTGTTTTGAATCTATATTTGCTTGTCTGTATTGTGTCCTATATTTTTCTTTCTCTCAGAGTGTTTCCGAGGTTTTCAGGAAATTACATAAAAATAAAATTCGTTTTAAAAAACTTAAGCATAGTTTCTGCAAGAAAATATAATACATGTTATTAAATGATAAAGATATGAAAACTAGTAACGCAATAAACTCCTTCAAAAGCAACCTGAATAAAACCGAAAATGAAACTATGTGTGATAAATAGGTAACTTATAACGTTCCAAATACTGCAAAATAAGGAAATTGTTCAAAAAAATCTATGTGTTAATTCGAGGCTAAAAGAACAATGAAAGGTGTCAAAAAATAATTAACATGAAATACATAACAAAGGATGCCGCAAAAATGCTATTTCTTTAATAGGCCTGACACAGCATTGTTTAAAACAATTAAAAAGCAGTTATAGTTGTTATAAAGTGTCAAAATTTGAATAAACTTAATCAAAGATGGTAAAAGGTGATAATTATGCCAATTATCGCCAAAAAGGATAAAGACCGATTATTATATAATTGTGTTTGTTGAAAGGTTGTTATTTCCACGGATGTAATGTCAGCAGTTTGAATCGAATGCAAACTGCTGATGTAAGATAAATACGATTGAATTCTGAGAAGGCGTTGTTTTTATTATTGCAACTATTAAGTCACTGAAAATTACAGAATAGTTATTCCTATCTAATTTTACTTGTATAAATATTTAGGAGTTCTAACCTTAGGACACCTTATTAATTTATTTAAATTTTTACGTACAATTGTGGTACAGTAAGCGATTTAATGCAAGGAATTTTCTACCAGTAAACCTTTGGGTCTAATGGAAAAGAAGTTGGAATAGGTAAGACTCTATCCGATGCCATTTATATTTTACTGTCTTATTGAATGTCACTTTGCCTTCAGTTCCCCCCCCGGTTAGTACTAATAGTAAAGACAAAAGAATTTCTAAATCCGGTTCCGTAGACCCAAATGTTATTCTTCATTTTTATGTTGTAGAGAATAGAAGTGCCGCCTGACGATATTTTCGCCGAGCAGTACACTGCACACAAGCACGAAACAGATATCCATTTATATTTTGGAAAGGCAATAGATGTGTTAATATTGACTATAGTTTTCCATTCATAACGTAATGTATTTTCATTTATTGCCTCCATAAATATCAATCAAATCAAACAAAAGTCATAATTAAACTAAGAAGCAATGTACCTCCAAGTACCCTTGAAGATGTTGCAAAACTTTTTTATATCCTTGTTAATGAGCGTTCCAATTAAAATGTCTTCTTATCCATGACCATTTGCACCATTCTCATCAAAGCAAAGCCGCAGGCTCTCGTTAGTATTAATTGGTTGTCTATTATTAATTGGGCCTGTCGTTTTGTTATTACAACATACTGATGTAACAGTTTCATCTTCACCGATATTGATCTCAGCTAAGTCACATAATAAGGTAACCTTTTCATTATTATACAATAGAATTCTTGGTTTACTTGCTTAATTTTTAGGTGTTTTTTTTTCTGTTGGCAATAGCGGACAATGGCTGAATTGTTGAAATTTTAATGTGGTGGTCGTTAAATTGACAAATAAATAATATCTTCGGGAATTTAGTAATTATATATTGGAAGGCCATGTAAAAGTTTCAAAGAAAAAGAAACAAACATTTATGTAATAAGTCCTTAAGTGTTTGCGTTTGATCTTCATGACATTCATTTATACAGAAACTATTCTCCCAAATCCTACTATTGTTTATATGTATGGATGAATGGATTTGGATGGAGATTTGTTCCTGTTTCACACATAAATCATGGAACGGATTTAGACGAAACAGGATTAACACATAGGATAGCTTTTATCATGTTCCCGTGAGCGGGCGGTAGCGGGCGGCCTCGCGGGCTAAAGCTAGGTTACGTAGAAACAAATAAAACTAAAATAACCTTCACTTTTATTTTTGCAGTCAATCAAAAGTTGAGTAATATTCAAAGGGCTTTAAAATTTGCTAATTGTAATTTTGCCGACAGTACTTTGTGGTCAGAACCATGTTTGGATACATGAAGAAGTCCAGCAAGTGGCGTTACGTTATTTCTAGATGTGTGGTCTAAGTTATAAGCAAAATGGCTGTACCTTCATTACCGGCTTATAGAAGCTACCACGTTCTAATAACTATCAATTCCAGTAGTGTCATCATCATCGGCCTAGCCTTTTCCCAACTATGTTGGGGTCGGCGTCCAGTCCAGCCGGATTCATCTACCTTCTTAATTGACTTAAGATTTACACAAATGAATAAAATATACTATCATGTATTATGAGGTTTGATGAAAGTAAAGCAGGTCTAAGTTCGTCCAGACTTTTTAAGTTGGTTATCTCACAACTGGATTTATTAATTTTGTTGATATTATTAAATATGAAATTATTGTCATGCGATCTTATATAAAATTAATGCACTTTTCCTCAGTAGCTTTTATTAGAAAAGTAAATAAAAACATGTGTTTTCCCTCAATATCACCAATTAAAATCAAAAAGTTTTTATTTCAAATAGGCCGTTTCTCAGGCAGTTTTAAAACGTTACATTACTGACTCTAGTTGCAAGGTTCCAAAGTGTAATTCTTATGGAGAAGAACCGGTGAGAAACTCCATAAGTTACTCCAATTCTTTGATTGTACCACACCAAAGATCAAAGTTGAATCTAATAGTGAATACCTACAATTAACAGACGGTTCCAATATCACCGTTTAATATTTTGCAACCTCTAATAATATCACTTAGAATGTTCATCTATACTTTTACCATGCCTTGGCAATAGGCTTTTTGCGTCACCGTTACGGCAATCAAAATGGCTGACCTGTCAATAGTTTGTTGATAATTGAATTAAACTTGTTTAATTAGTAATGAATGGAAGGCAAGGACTTTTGTTCTAGATTGCTAAAGGTGATGTAAGCTAGGCATTGTCTTAGAATACATCGCTATTGCTAAACTTAGTTCATTTCGCAAGTATGTGCTGCTATCTAAAGATGATAAAGGGGATGTGGTGATTAAGCTACTAAAAAACTCAGTAACTGAATCAGAGGGACAAAAATGAAAATCAAAGGTTAATAAAAATGGTTAACAGATATCACTTCGAATCATCTACCCTCCAACACAATATAAGGGCTTTAGATGTATATAAAATGAATGAATGATTTTCTATAAAATTGGCACATGATCAAAGGAAATTTATAAGTAGATGTTAAATAGGGCAAAAGTGGACGATCTCGTGGAATATTAGGAAGGCTGTAATACTTGACCCTGGAGAGATATTGAACTCGTCTAACGGGTGGTATGTTGTGAAACCTGTGAAGCCTCGTCTTGAGTCATGTTGGGTTTGATTTATATTATTTCATAGGACAGGCCTGTTGCTCTCTTGGTTAATGGCCGTAGGTATACGGAATACTGTATACGGTAGATCGTAGGTTCGATTCCCACCCAGGACACATGTTTGAGTGATGAGCAGGATCATTCGTTCTGTGTCTTGGTGTAATTTATCTAGGTGTGTATTTAAAAATAAATTACTATGTTTATCATTTGTCTAGTATTCATGAAACAAGTTTTGCTCGTTTTGAGATTAAATGGCGTTGTTGTTGTGGAATGATAAAAAATACATGCAACGACTGCATCCTGACCTCCACAACCTATAATATAACTGTTAATCCTAAAGTTCAAATATTTAGACATTTAAATAAGAATGAGTAATCATACAGAAGATTCTATGAGCGGATGAAACGCTTCCCTGTAATCAAAGATATTGATTCAAACTTAAACTATCAATATTCATTGCGTTGTTAGTTTAATAACGGGGATTCTAGAAGCAAATAAGCAGTTATGTAAGTTGAAGGATTGTGGTCATTCTATATTAAGAATGGAGTTCGCATTATTATGCTTTTATTTCCGATTGGACTGGAGGCTGAAGAGAAACGCCAAAACAAAAGGAAAGACTTCAAAATTTGATTTTCATCTTTGGCTCTAGACAGACGGATTGTCTTCAACTGCAATCCAACTGCAAATTTGCAGTTCGAACGCAGTTGACATGACTGCAACAGAACTGCAAACCAACCTTAGTCCCTTCCTTTCTCTTCCTTCCTTTGACTTTTTCTGTTTTCTGTTTCTGTCGAAAAGCCTTTTTTTCTGTTGCCCTTCAACTCTATGGAAATGCAAGGTAAATTTATATTCCTTAGTAATCACTAATATCAATTCATTGTTGAAGAAATTAAGGCAAGTGCACTCAGTAAACGGCGAATCCGAGTGCTGTGCACTGTTCTTAGTACTTAAAAAGTACTTATTAATTTCATCATCATCATTTTCCTAGCATTTTCTCAACAATGTTGTGGTCGGCTTCCAGCCTAACCGGATGCAGCTAAGACCCAGAGACAATCTGGGCAACACGATACGAATTGACTGTTAGACGTTAGCCTGGTTGTCAGACTTTCTAGCTTCTGAATACCAGTATCAACTGTCAAAGATACATTATTCACGCCCACAATTTGACGTGCCTTCAGAAACACGGATTTGATTTTTTATTAAAATATTTCTATTTTAATAGCCCACGCTTCAGTTTAAGAACCAACTGTAATCCAAGAGAAGTGATTTCAACAGACCCTCCTCTTATGTCCCGTGTTGTTTTAACTAACAGCTTGCTTACTTTCACATTATTATATGCACAGAATATTAAATACATACGTGACTATGAAATACCAGAGTCTAACAAAATATCATTTAATCCAAGGTTTAATAAAGTTTTCAACGGATAGAGCGTGTCGTTCCGGACCAACCTTAGAGTGGCATGTGCTCTATATCGTATCTAAAGTTCATCTCATTACAAGACAAATAAAACTCAACCTAAACATGCTACAAACAAAGCGCAATTCTCCTTTTGTCATATCACCAAACCATCTTACAACTACACAAGCGAAAATCTCCCTAATCGTCATACACATAAAATCCAATTCACATTTAAGCATACCACATGAACATCCGTAAAATTAAAAAAATATCGTCATTGGAAATTGGACTTTATTCTTCGAGAAATAGGTTTAGTTTCGCTTGCAGTGAGGTATAGTAAAAGGTTTTACCGCATACGGTAATTGTTTGACTGGAAAACGTGAGCTTTTTGCCACCGAAGTTTATGATTGTACGGTGACATTTTTGATTGCTATGAAAGCATTTAATGGCAGGTTAATATCAATGAGAATCAGTAAATGCAGTATAAATGTTAGGTATTTTGTAAGCACTACTTTAATAGCTGGTACTTTAATTAATGAATGTGTTAGTGTGGATTGAGAGTCGTGTTATTTTTAATCACTAAAAAAAGAGTTGAAATTAGTCTAAAGATTTCAAATTCGGGGTAAAAATATAACAGATTTTATAGCTATTCACTGCATATGCAACTTTACGTTTCGTACCCAAAGGGCAAAAAGGGCCCACTTGAGGCATCACTGCCTGTCCGTCTTTCCGTTTTTCCTTCTTTCGCCGCATAGTTGAAAATTATTAAAATCAAAATTCACGATTATTTTTTTCCATTCAATAATTCAATAGGATCATAGGAAGTTTTACTCAACTTACCATCTATACCAATAAACTCCAAATTATAAATTCCAACCTAACATCCTTCACAAAAATGTAATGCCGATATCACAGGTTGATACTATAAGGCGTTAAGTCAAGGCCCACACGATTTCCTATTGTTGTGCTAAGCCCCAACAGAACGGGTGTGAAGATCCGATAACATACTCAACATAGCTTTGAGTATAACTAAACGGTACCAATGGAAATGTTTGTGTGTCTGTTTTTGGTAATTTCAGAAACTGATGGACGAATTTTGATGTGATTTTGCTGGAATGTAGGAGAAATTGGTAGGTGTTTGTTGTATTGCTGTTAGTAGAATAACTAATATTTTGTTAAACAGAAAGTCAAGTGGAATCCTCTTATAGCAAAACTGCGATCGACTGATTAATCAGTTTACCAGATATATCAGTATTTAAAATTACAAAACTTTATAAAAAAGGCTTTTATTATTTTAAATGAAATTCCGTCTCATTATTCATCATCAACTGAAAAGTGCTAAACCAGGCAAATGATAAGGGACACGCACAGGTATTATAAATCATTTTCTAATTTTGATAGCGATAGGCGATCAGCCTTGGAAAATTTAATGCTGAGAATACTCAAATGAAATTCAAAGACCAAATCAAAAGCCCTAATTCTACCTATTGTTTTCTACCCTGATGCAAGTAGTAACAGCAAAGCCAGTCAGATGTCCTAACAAGTATGACATACAACAGAAGAGCCGTGTTCATCTCCCCTTCACATATCACGCTGCTATTTGCAAATTGGGTTTTCGCGTCACCATCGGTAATTTATACATTATTCACATTATTTACTGGGATCGAAGTGGCAACAATGAACTACGATTGTGTTTTGATACTAAGGTAGTATTGTGAAAACTAAAGAATGCCTGTTACTAAACTTTTCAAGATTTTTTTTTTTTATTTTCGGTTTAGAGTTTTCTAATATGTAAGAGTTAAACAGCTGTTATCATTTCCATTAAAGCATACATTTTATATTTTGGCTGCAGTCTCCAAACTAACCAAATGCTTCTATGATTTGGGCTTGAATGTATAAACAAGCATTCCTTTTTTGGCACCGTAAAAGAGATATTTTGTTAAAATAAAACAGAACCAGAACTTCGAAAGAACAAATTATAAATGGACTGATGATGATCGTCTAATCGAACTGAATAAGCCCGAGCGAATAGTTCAATATGAATACTACTAGTCTATGAATAATGTGGCGGAGTAGTCAAAGTCAAAAAATCCAACGGCCACTATTAACTACTAATCTAAAACATTATAAAAATACTAATTAAGCACAATCTCACCTTTTGAAATTTGATAAATTAGCTAATCTTGTTTTTGCACTTTATATAACTTGATGAAGGCGTTTCATATCTAACTTAACTTTTTATTTTAATGACATAAGTAATTATCAACGAATTTGCAAATTAAACATAATAATTTCATGTTGTAACTTACTCAATGCACATTCTAAAGTTAGCTAATAATTTAAGAATACCAATTAAAATATTATTCGAACTATAATTAGGTGTTTCCAATTAGCAAATGCTAATAGCTATTTGCACCTGAGATTAGCCGGTGACCTCTTGATTTTCTTTATATAATTAAGGATCTAATATTTGCACTGATGTAATTAAAATGACCAAACGGGGTTATTAATTATGGGTTTACATAAGGATTCGAACCTACACAAAAAGATGGAAGTTTGAACCTAATGTTGACCCCCACCCTCGTACAACCCCAAGTACCCCAAGTACAAGTCTGTATTTTTCTAGGTTGTACGTAAGGCAAAACCTAGTCTTAGACTGACAAACAGTAAAGAAATTGTTCGGAATCCGTTTTCTTTTTGTTCGCCTGGGAAATCTCATATGGCTGTCCCGCTTTGGGTTGAGGGGAAAGGATTATCAGAGTCTTACTGACTATAATCGACCTTTTGTATTACGGCTCTTTATATTATGAGGTTGAAACCCTTTGACGGAGGAAACCTGTATTCATAATATTGAAAACATCTAGCTCCAGATAGCAGTAAACTCCGGCCTTCACTATTATAAAAACGTCTTTGCCCAGTAGTTAGCCTTTAAGTATTTAGAAAATAAAGCGTTGTCGTTCCGTTCAATACCATTGTCGTCCGTAGGCCATACAAAAAATAGTCATGTTCAAATGTAAATGTCCCGTTTTCATAATTTCGTTTCTATGTAATGTGTATTCTCGTAAAAGTAGGTGTATCAAGTAAATCAAACCACGTATGCTTGCATATTATAATTGATGCTGCACGCTATTTAGTCCAAGGCCAATCGTCTAACTTGCAGAAATCAAGAAATAATTGTCATTACTACAAATTGGTTCAAAGTTGCAAGGTTAGACTTTTTTAGAAATTGGTTCTTCTGTTGTAATTGCATGTTTTAAGCTTTGAATTTAACGTGACTAGAGCCCGATATTTAAGAAAAAAGTTGGAGTTTCGTGAGGATAATTCTTAATGAAATCCGCTGCCGCGTCAGCTAATGATTAAGAACTCCTCTTGGGTTCGAAACTAGTCGGGCTGTCCCGATAAATACACGTGTCAATACTCTGAAAAAAATCCAAAAAAACACTCGAATTTCTTTAGACAAGTGTACGCTACCACTTCAAGATTCTTACAAAAAATCTAATCACATAATTTACTTACCCAAATTATCGATCGTATAATAACCTAATTACAAAACCAGTCTAATTATCACACCATAGAACCTCACCTTAACCTTTAACCCAAAAACAACCATAGAAAGCAATAAATCATATTTTTTTATAAGACAAAGATATATCAGCACATTATATGAGTGCGTGAGTATGAAATATTTCGTCACGTTTAATCAAACATTTGAAAAGTAGTTAATCATTATTCCATACTTATAAATTGGTTGATTGGTGCAGTTGGAGGTTTTCTGCAAAGGAGGTACAAGCAATGTTACATCGTATTAGTGTAGTCACGAATGGAAATTGCAAACGTATTTTGAGTGTTTCTTGTGAGATGACGTCAGATAGAAAAGTATGGTAGAAGAAGACATGTTGCGCCGCCAAATAAAATATTTGGGATAAGGTCAAGAGAATAAGTCGCCGGGTCTGGGAGGCTTGAAGTTATCAGCGTTTAAAGTTGTTTTTCGAGAGAAACACGATGATGAATATATTTGTTATGACCAATATAACAGTCAAAGCTAGTTGTAGCTTCATCCACGCACATAATTTTAATTGTCACCATGCCAAAGTGCAGTATTTTTAATATTTCAAGCTTTTGGGCAGTTTCAAATAATAATTTGTATTTACCAAAAACTGGGTGGTCAAGAATAAAAGGAGACTTGGCGGCAGGCCCTGAAGAAGAACGCAGGGCGAAGTCGAATCTCTTTCGCGAAAGGGGTCGCAAGGGGTTTCACTTACATTCAATTGACATGCACAAAGAATCAGGAGAAGAAATAGTGGATGACACAAACGCTTGACCTACGCGAAGAAGGATCTCGCGCCACGACCTCAACCACCAACCTCTAGGCTATACGAACAATCAAAAGCTTTAATATCAGTCACGTCATTTTCCCGTTTATTTATTGATCCGTAACCATGACGATCCCAATTTATTAACGCCATTAGTAATGACATAAATATAAGTAATAAAACTAGACTTGCACAGGTTAACCTTGCAATGTAGACTAATGAGTAGGATAATACATTTTATTTATTTATTTAAACTTTTACGTACAATTGTGGTACATAAGGCGGACTTAATGCCGCGAGGCATTATCTACCAGTCAACCTTTGGGTATAATAAATTTTACTTGTGAAGTGCCGGACGTATGTACCTAAAACATGTTAATTAAGGAATTTGTCGGTCCGTTTGTTTGAATTTTCTTATTTAACCTATATAAAGTTGTAAGTATCGTTTTCTCGCGAGTAATTAGTAAGTTGCAGCCCTCTCTACAAGAAGGCAAATCGGTTGAAAGGCAAATAAATTTGTCAGCCACCAACAAATTCATTGTCGTAACAAGTTTTGCTTTACCTCAATTTTTATTTTTAGGATTTTGCAATAGAGGCGGCAAAAAAAAAAAAATCTAAAAACATCTGTTAAAACTTCAACTGCCTAGCTATCACGTTTATTAATACATTCAGATGACGAACAGACAGAAAAAAATCGGATATGGAATTCCGTTTTTACTGTTACGGGTACTACTCGGTACGGGTTGTTTTTATTAAACGAAAACTGCTTTTAAGTAAGCATTGCTTATATTTTTAACAAAATTCTTTACAAAAACAAATAAAATATTAACAATCTTCACAAAAATAGCAACCGATAATTGTTTATATAAATACCAATAAACACCAATATTCGTAAACGCCGAGAACACTATTCGAGTTAATCAACGGAATCGATAAAACATATCGATATACAATCAATTAAGTCTATACAAATATAAAACAAAAATCGAACGACATAGGAAGCTCACTTATGAAGATATATTGATGGACATAAATATTAATGCCAATATGTCAAGTTTAACATTTTAATATTATTCGATATATTCTTGTTATCGATTCGAGTGGCAATCGATTTAAATTGATGAGTCCTGGTCTGTTTGATGGCAATTTTTGTACTGTAATTTAAGACTTTTAAAATAACGTTTTATTCTAATTCACAATTCATTATTCTAGATTTTTATTAGTAAGTTCTTGTATTTATATTATGATTTTGCTTGTCAAGAGGGGCTGTTAATTAAACAAATGTTTATCCCTTAAGGCAATCGAGATATCACACATCACTTTGATATGAATCTACCTTTTTTCCGGTGTGAAACGCTAATGGCTTCAACCTATGTCGAGGGCAGGGCGACGTGGGGACATTTTGACGGACTTCCACCAACTAAAAACATCCCTGGCCCGTACTTCTGCTAAAACCAGAGTCGCTGCACTATCCCAGTACTCTAATAAAATTAGCACACTTAAGCAATAGCTCCCTTCCAAATATTAGCCTATTGAAGGTCACACCTCATTTAAAGTAAGCCTTCAAATCATTTCATTGCGCTTGTGTTAAATCTTAATAAGTTCGTGACATCCGTTACGAAGTAATAGCTACTGAAACTACAAATTGAAGTTTTAATTTATTGCCATGAGTTAATGATAGTGCATAAATAAATATAGTTTAATTTCCTCATCGAGAATATTTGTTTGAATATGTAAATTAAGGTTAAATTCTAGTAGAAGTAGTCTTTTTTAGGATTCCGTATCCAAGGGGTAAAAACTGAACGCTATTTGATTATGCTCGGTCCATTTGTCACTGGTATGTATCTCATGAACCATCACAGCTAGGCAGTTAAAATTTTGACAGATTAAGTATTTTTGCTGCTTTTGGTTGGTGACAAAATCAATTTAAGTGTACCAAAATTTATTTGTTGTTGCGTGAACCGATTTGTAGGTTAAAGAATATTAGACTATTTGTAGAGAACCGACATTATCAGTCCAGCTCGCACGTGACCGATTTTTTATTTCAATTACTAGACAGAAATATTTTGAAATAGTTCATGTCACGATTTCTTAGCTTGATTTTATGTAGACGTCAAAATAGGTGTGTTGGAAGTGAAACATGTCCATGTGACTGAGTTTCAGATCTAATCTTGTAATCTTAAAAATGGATGAAGCAAATTCATGGATTTAGTTTTTCCCGTAATTTATCGACACGTCTTAAAGTAATAATTATTATGGTTTAGGAAGCTTTTTCTGTTTCATTGACCTGAAATTGACTGTTGGGCTGTCAAAACAAAAGTCGTAGGTTCGAATCCCTTTAGCACGAATGACGATTCGGATTCATGCGGTATTATTAAATAATTATAACAATCAAATCATCGATGACACAATTCCAACCTTACCGTTAATATCAATTCAATTCAATATCAAACATCTGCATAATTATTTGCAACTTAGAATCAATAGTACAAAAAGCCAAATATTCAAGCAGTGTCAATGAAGTCAGTGGGTTCTAGTCCTTGGTGCAAAAAGCTGAGATTATAACTGAGATGCTATATGGACAAGGTCAGGATACCTATGCACTAAGCAAGATAAGGTAGGCTTCTTAGTTTAAAATAATTGATAGATCTGAGCTAGATTGGAGTAAAGGTATCTTCAGATACAATAACGTCGAAGTGTGAATGGTACTTATCAGTACATTTAGTGGGGATAGTAGAAAACTTTCGAAACTAAAGCGAAAATATTAGGTGTATTGAAGATACCGGTCAAACTTGAATCCGATTCGCTACCAAGAAGATTTTATTCAAAATTGAAAACCGAAAAGCTAAAAACATTGGGCCCACATCTAATTAATGACAATACCGGCCGCTGCTTATTCTGGACATCTTTTAGAACAAAAACAACTATATAGGCTCACGAGATACTCTGATACTGGTGATAGACTGAGGGACAGACGGACAGACAGACAAACAGAAGAGCCTCAGTCATAGGGACCCATTTTTAGCGTTTGTGTATGGCACCCTGAGCACGGGATCTACATACTTCAAAATCACATTTTTTTTTAAGAAATACTGAAATAAGTACTTATTACACAGTGACGTAATATAACAAGTAGAATTGGGACAACAGCCCACTGGATGTCACGACTAATTGTAAAATCAAATGCTAGGAGTATTTTAAGGGCTCTACATTTAATTGATGACATTTAAGAGGCTTTGCGTAAACATAGGACTGCACACGACAGCATTGCTTTAGCTTGAAGGCTGTTTGGAGTTGATAAGCTAGACTGGTAGACATAGTTGCCCAGAGATGCATAGTACTAAAGAGAATCTATTTTTTTTAATTCGCTACCTGTACCATGTTATTGTATGCAAATAAATTGAATTGAATTGAATTAAATCGTTCAATTGCGAGCGAGACTTGCGATACTCAGTGTTATGTCCAAATAGGTTAAAGAAAAATATATTGGGTGACAAATAGACCGAAATTCATCATCTGTGAAGATATCAATTGTCTACTGGTCTCGCTTTATAAGATAGTGCCTGGTGAAGGACGAACTTACAGACAGCGGACCCTCAATAATAGGATTTAGCCTTTACCTTTTAGTTACGAAACTTTAAAAAGGAAACTAAATTAATGAAACTTTTAAAAAGCCTTTTACTTCAAATAAATGAAACTCAAATCAGAGAGAAAGAGCAAGTACTTCTATTGGTAGTAAATAAAGTATTTTAAATTGAACCCAAAGTAGGTTGTTAAAGCACTTGTGTTATGGAATTCAGACACAACGAAGGTACCACAAACACCCAGAGCCGAGACAGTGTAGAAATGTTAATTTTTACATTGACCCGACCGGGGATCGAACCCGGTACCTCAGAGCTAGTGACACCTTGAAAACGATGCGTTCGCCACTCGACCACGGACGTCGTCAAATAGTGGATCACACCTCCATCAACACATTTAAAATAAAAACACACCTAATTCACATTCCGTAACAACTATAATGTAAGCTCTCTTATGAAGTAACAAAAAATAAAGAAGGCCTAACTCAAAATAAATAATTACATGGTGTGGAAAAAAGATGCCGCTCTACACCGTATATTGCTCTCTCGCTTCCACAACCATAATAACACTTTAAGACGTGTTGTTAGACCCTCTAATCATAATCTTCATAAGGCGAAATCTTTTGTAATATTAAGTAATACTTACATTAACACCAACAACTAACTTTATTATAGTGTTTGTGTAAAAGTAAGATAACATTTAAAACGATGTTCTGACATTTGAATTGTGTTTAAAAAACTCTAATAATAGTGTTTATGAGTAAAGGAGTGCACGCGATGTAAGCGTTGTGACTTATGAAAGATGGGTATGTAACTGTTTGGTGTTGTTTCTTAGGGTTTCTTAGGGTCGTACCAGAAGGGTCAAAATGGAACCCTTTTTCTAAGGGTCAGATGTCTGATCATCATCAGGTTGTGAAAAGGTCTACTAGATAAATTAGTTACATACATCGTGCTATAACGTGCTACAAGAAATAGTCCAGTACTTTAAAGACCATTGCAAGATTGTTATTGTTTGATTATTATATTGCCAATGTTATGTTTTTCTAAAATATTTACCAAAATTACACTTTTTGCATCCACTTATATGTAACTTTTAGTTTTTGATATCAATACGGTTTTTCAAATTGACTCTGAATTTATTAACCACAAAAGTAAAATTATATCCAACGACGAAAAGTTCAAATTTAAAGTAAACATAATAAATTCAAGATCGTTAAACTCCGCGATCTGCGTATGCGCATACAATTATCTAGATATTGCTCTTACATAACGTATTACTACAGTATTACAGCTATTATGGAAGTCATATAAACATTACACATCGGATTTAGATAGAAAATGTCAGTCAGAATCAATTTAACCCATCAAAATTCTATAGCAGAAAAAACCGCATTTAAAAAAGCCAATTATTAAAAAAATATGAAAGAAACCAACCAGTCTTTGAATTACTCAATTATAAAGAAGTATTTAATTAACCTATTTGTCAAAACATTTTAAATTAAAAAAAAAAGAATCCGAAGGTCACCAGTACTTGCTATTTTACTTACAGATCAACAAAATCATATAGTCCTTGCAGATGATACCAATAGACATCAATTCAATTTAAACTTTAGCTACCAAGTCCTAAGGTAGAAATTTCTTTGTGTAAGTAAACAGAAGAGTTAAGCTTTGAATGTTACTTGGATGTATATCATTCAGAATATTGGGTTGTGTTAGCTTTGGTATAAAATACGGCAGATTCACAATACAGTCACATTTCCCTTGCATCTTCGTAACAAGACAGAGCCAATATGAAATTCGTTAGTATATTTTTTCATTTGTTTATTTAATTTGTTCAGTGATTTCTATTGTGTTAGTTTGTGCAAGACAAGTGTTAGATGGTTAACAGTGATTTCGAAAGTGATGGACTTTTGTTCGGTGATAAGGAATTTGTTGACGTTATTTTGTATCGTATTTGAGATAAAAAATCGAGGGATTTGATTATTAGAGCGAAATATTAAATATTTGGGTCATATTTATTTAGCTGCGTATAAAATAATTTGAACTGCTTTAAAATTATCTTCGCGTTGGGCAAACAAAAAAGAAAAAAATTAACGTCAAATATTTAAATTTTCATGACTATATTTATTTACGTAATCAGTAAAAACCATTTTTGTCAAAAAAAAACTAGACAAGTGCTAGTCAAATTCACAACCGAAAAAACCGAAACTGAAAAAAGGGCTCAATATAATATTGAAAAAAATGGTCACCCATCAAATTTATGACCATACCAAACGTTGCTTAACCTTAATTTTTAATTTTATACTTAATCCATTTTTTTAAATCAACTACAGAAATACAAATACAAAAAAAAAACAGATTAAAAATCAACTCTCTAGCCATCACCATTCATGAGCAACAGCCTTAAAATCAGAAACAAACTAAACCGATCCTTCTTTCGACAAATCACACTAACACCGTTTATAATTACTTACCACAGTTTAACGTTGTACAAATGTCAATATTATATTACATACATTATTATTGGCACGCTCATAAATTCCTGAATCGTCACGATTGTCCCAAATTGACAGAATAACATCCATCTGTAGTACTTGTAGTGAATTTAAATTAATACAAATAGATTTCCAAATATATTATTTTACATTGCATAGTTTAATAGTTTCTATCACGGTTTGCTGTTTGAGCATTGCATGTGATAAAAGGCAAGAATATCTACATATATGTATATCTATCTATGTATATCAATTGAAAATTTTGGAGGAGTTGCTCGTAGTTTTACAGTCAAAACTAAAAAAAAATGAAATTTTATTTTTAATGTAAAACCTTTCAGGTAGGAGTTACAACTTATCAAAGTTAGGATTCTGTATAAATAGGCCAATGAAAATGTCAAAAAATTGACAGCCATTAAATGACCGTATCAATATTTGCTTAAGCTCAATCATTATTTTTAGTACCTATTAGTTGTTAAACAGGGTCCAAAATCTATATACTAATATATAAAGCTGAAGAGTTTGTTTTTTTGTTGTTTGAACGCGCTAATCTCAGGAACTACTGGTCCAAATTGAAAAAATATTTTTGTGTTGAATAGACCATTTATCGAGGCAGGCTTTAGACTATAAACCATCACGCCGCGACTAATAGGAGCGAAGATACAATGTGAAATTGTATGTGTACAAAGGAAAAAGTGAAAAAAACAGGGCAGGTATAAATCATAACTTATATCTTCTACCCACGGGGACGAAGTCGCGGGCAACAGCTAGTACATAATATGTGAAAATGTCCACTGACTGTAGCTAGCTAATACATCAACAATCAGCAAAGCCGTAAATATATTTCTAGATAAAAAATAATTAACGCTAAACCGTATAATTCTATTTTTTACAATACGTTAACCATTTACAACTCTGCAAAATAGCAATAGATCTTAATTGTGATCGTTAGCCTTTCAGATCGATCCTGTCCTTGATAAGGGTACAAACTAGTACAAAGACTACGGAACAGTTACATTCAGTACAAACTTTTAATAACCTCCCTTAATATCAATATATTTCAGAAATACGAGAAGTTACGTCATGCAAAGAAAAATTAAATGAAATCATTGAAAAAATCGGTCAAATTCGTGCCGCCTTCACGAATCTGACGGTTCCGAACAAACATTCTTACGAAAATCGAAATTGTAAACAAATTAAGCCATCAAATTTCTGACCGTTGAGCACGTTGCCTTCCTTTAAACTCGATTTTTATTTGTGGTTCTAGCCGCAACAGGAACTTATCATCAGCTGTTCTAGTGCTTAGCTTATTATATGCTTACATGGTTACTGAGATAGATTTGTCACAGACGGATACACGAAATTTCGGTTAGGAGCAGAGACTTAACAATAGGGTTTGGTATTTACTTTTGGGTACGGAACCCAAAAGAATTTAACCCAAAGTTTCTATTTGCGTTATATAATGATGTAAAAATACCTAACTGTTTCTGTGATAACATCTGCGGTCTGCTTGACCTCTAAGGGTCACAATCGTGATGGTTCACTATGTTGTGTTTTGCCAAAAAAGTTTTAATTTATCAGTCTACACATATATAATCTATTTAGACATTTACTTAATACGTGCAAGTAAGCCTGTACTGACCATTTCTTCGAATTCCAATAAAGTTGGTGTTTAAAATTCCACTGGATTTTATATTTTAAACAACAAAAGTTTTAATAATTTAATGCAGGCTAACGCTCATGACTCTATTGGAGGAATCAAGCGATTGGGTTCTATTTCGCTAGTTCAAATTATGTTCGAAAACACGTTCAACGAACAAGTTTCACCCATTTCTATTTCTACCGTTTTTTTTCTTTGTGATCACTCATGTCAAATTCATTCATACACTCTAAACATTCAGTATGAAAAATGATTCCTGGAGTCACTTCCAGAATTCGTTACTGCGTTTTTTTCAGTCAATCTTTCCAATTTCAAAACTCTTTTGACTTCCTTATCAAGTCTTTTAAATTCAAAACCGCATTTGTTAAACGAACACCACTGGGGACCTACCAACACCTCTTAAAGTTATATCATAGCAACTGCGGGAAATAGAAACTGCTCTACGCGATGTAGTGCTCTGTCTTGCTTCCACAGTTACAATCATAATACTTCAAACCTCGGTGGTAAGCTTTTTGATGTTTCTATGTTATGACACCAACCGCAGCCCGAGAAAACTCTTAACACCCCAACTTGAGCAACTTTTGAACCACTTACAGTATTACAAGACAGCTCTGCATTTGTAACCCTTTAATTCAAATAAATACCTTATTGCAAACCAGTAGTGTTAAATTGTATTTAAGCGTGGAGTGAACTTTAAATAGCGGGGTACCATAGTAAACACGATTATCAAAAAAAAAATAGTACAAAACACTAGAATCTCCTTAAAATAGCACTAGACCAACAAATGCACGGAGAAAAAAATTAACGAAACATACAAACTATCAAATACCACAAATACAGTACCTAAATATTCACAAAGATTACAACAGCTGTTAAACGTCAATAGACGGTTAAGAACTCATAAACCACACAGTCTACGTTCAAAAATTAAACTCCATCCTTTATTATACCATTAAAGTCAACAACTATATTTGCCGAATCATTACTATGAATATTTTAAAAGCGGATTTGTTTGAAGTACCCCGAAGTGGGTCAAAGTTCTAAAGTGCTTAATGTCTTGTTTATACCAACTGGTCTAGAATCCTTTCCCTGCCGATGTCAGTGCATTATTACGCAATTGTAGGCCTTTATGTTGCATGGCTCGGATCCTATCGACGAAATCTATCGAAAGGTAATCCAAGGGCGACACTAGCATGTTACAAAAGAACTTCACAGTTTAATAGCCCAGATTTGGGATGTCATATTAGACTATATAATTATTATAAAATAATACCGAGAAACAGAAAACCTTCATTAAGGCAATAAGCGCTATAATATCCCCACAATTTAGGATGCCGAAAACCTTTAATAACTGTTCCATAAAAGACTGATCTAACACTTGTCGTCGCAAAATATAAAACTGAAGTCAATTCTTAAAAATAACTAAACGTGACGCTAACCTCCTCCAAAACTTTTCAGTTCATCGTCCTCGCTTTGGTGTCTGCGGCATCAGCTGCTCGCCTCGACAAACCCATCTACCTGCCTCCCAGCGCTGGCTCTTCAGGTGGAGCCAACGCTGGACTCCAAGCACCCTTCGGAGCTGAACAGGGAAGTCTGGGACAGGCAGGACTTGGACAAGGGGGACAGGCTTCCGCTTACAGTCAAGCAGAAATCCTGAACTACGAAAATGAGATTAATGAAGAAGGTTATCGTTATGCCTATGAGACCAGTGACGGAACTAAGGCTGAACAGCAAGGTGAGTTTGAGAAAGTGTTAAATACTTTTTGGTAAGTTTTTCTCTTGTTCATATTGTCTCGGGTTTTATTTGTTCGGGTTATGATTTCTTCACAATCTTTCAATTATGAATGTGAGAGTCGTACTTGATTGAAATTTTCACATTCTTTAATTATATTTCATTTGTTTTGTTCTAAATATTTCATAAGGATTTTATAGTAGTAGCAATCCTGTTTAGAGATTAATTAATTTGATCGAGCTCACGTTGAATTGTATCGAAATCATTTTCAGTAAAAATAACACAGCTAACTGTCAGTAAAAATAAGCATATCGAATCTATGTTATCTGATAAACATTTTCAAGTAATTGATTCATAATCCCATCTACATCAAATCAAGTATAACACAAAAAACACAAAAGTGATCGTCCCTAAACTGACCTTCATAAAGGTCTAAGATGTAAAACTAAATGGTTATTAGCTCCGTGATGTGAACATTTAAAAATAATAAAAATTTGTTACACAAAGCAATTAGTTGTACGCGAGTAACTAGTGTACGTAGAAAGGTTAATGTGCGTCTGTAAAATAGGCTTCGTTATATGCGGTATTGTTTTCACAGACCATGAAACGGGTAATGACTCTATTTAATACTATTAAATGTGGAAGACCAAGATTTCCTTAGTGTTCTTCTAATTTGAAAAAGTTTTACTGAACTTTTGTACTTTCTTTCATCACCCACTCAATGGTCCATTATACTCATACCATATACTATTTCTATGTTTCAACCTCGGGGTAGTTAGATAGGAAATGTGGACTAAAACCAGCTCAAATAATCTTATGCATCCTATGAACAAAATAAAAAAAAAATGTGTCGCAATTAAAGTCTGTTTTTTGGTCACACAAATGCACTCAGACTTAGGTCAAGCATTCGTAGATCACACAAACGCGTGTCATACGGGGATCGAACCCGCGAGACGAATAGATATACGGTTGAGGAATTAATAAAACTTGTCAAACTAATGAATGTATATTTTTTTGTACTTATTTGTTGTTATTACGACTAGAGAAATACACCATCTTCAATGAAAATTTCAAGTTTAGCTAGCTATCATGGTCCATGAGATACATTTTGGTAACGGAAGGTTGGACGAACAGACCTACAGACAGATAGCCGACCCTCAATAATAGGGACATTAAAACAACTGAGTTTAAGGCATTCTGTTCTTTGCTCCGCATATATAGTGCAAATAAAATAGGCCTATTATTTTGACATGACAAACAACTTCATCAACTCAAATATTATTTGTGAAATTTCAACAACCAGATCGGAGCAAATGGGAACGGAATTACATATTAAAGGTTAAGTTGGATCACAGCTGACATTTGTAGTTGGGCCTAGTGAATTTGTTTATCATTTTACAAGACAAGTGCACATAAAGTTTTGTAAGAGTGATAGGCAGACAGATGTCGTTACGAAATCGGATTTGAACCCCTGGGTTAAGGTGGATATTTGCGTCAACAATTATTACTTCGGTAAAGAATTTTTTCTGGAGTTTCGATAGAAATGTGAAGGGTTTTATATGTATCTTATGCAGCGATTTTTTTTGGAAAAGTAATGGTTTAGTTTGTCAACCTATTTTTAGGTTTCTGTAAATAGTTTATTACGCTATAGCAATTCTTAACCTAAATTTATGTATAAAATCCATAATTTGTCGCGTCTAAATCTAAAAAATCTTTGTATGTGTATGTTTTTTCCCACTTAACACTTTAATTTTGATAAAATTAAGTAAATAGGTAGCTGATATTCTAAATTAACTTTACTCCACTTCAATTATCTCCTGACTGCTGAAGAACTATGAATTTGCAGCAGTAATCGAAATCCAAAGCAAAGTCGCGGTGAAAAACTAGTTTCTTAATACAAAAAACCTTTTCCCCAGGACGTGTGATCCCCGGAGCTCAGCCCGAAGAAGGTTCTCTCCAAGTCTCCGGCTCCTACTCCTACATCGGTGATGATGGAGTCACCTACACCGTGACGTACACAGCTGATGAGAACGGGTACAGAGCTGAAGGCGCCCACCTGCCGACCCCACCACCAATCCCAGAGGAGATTCTCAAGAGCCTGCAGCTCACTGACAGGTCTCAAGGTATGATGAAGAAGTGATGTTTAAATATTGTCTTAAGTGATAATTGAATGGCTAAATAAAAGTAAATAGGAATTAAAAAATGATTGAATATCTCTTGTGAAGATAGGATAAAAGAGCGCAAGAAAGTTGATAGCGGATTTTGAAAAATGGAATAAAAAATATGTCTGTTGTTTTGTCTGTAACATTAATCAATGAAAAACTAAGTGAACTAGTTTTGTTACTTTATCAAAAGCATCAGTTCAAAGATTTAAAAGAATGTTACGTCTACAGAAATTTGAGCTTTAAAATAACGTTAATACTTGCATGCTTATCCTCTGCATTATTTTTCAGGACAATACGACAGCAATAAGAGCAGCTACGATGCCGACGCGGGCTACTAAAATTATACAACATACTAACAACCTTCTTCTTACAAATAAGTCATGGACTTTAAAAGGCACTTTTATGACAAATATTCAAACATATATAAAGAACGTGTAGCCCGTGTATAGCCCTTGCACGTAGTCTCCTTTTGCGGACTCCAAAAAGGACGTTCCTAATTCGTTTTTCTTTACCTCAGAACTTTGGACTGGATGAACAGATTTTGTTGATGCTTTTTTTCGTTTAACGTGAAATGGTTTTCTGAATTTATGGTGCCCAATTTCCCATAAATTCAAACACAGTTCATCAAGTTTCACAGTTCACCAAAGAAAATGATTATTATGTCGGATATGTTTTTATAAATACGAAGATTAGAACTTCTTACGCCATAAAACGGGTGTGAAATGTATGAAGGGGCGATAGGAATTGGAAAACACAAGATTTGTATGTTGTGTCATAAAAGTGTATTTTATTAAAGTATTCTTCAGAACGAATTATACAGTAAGTTATAAATTTAGTTTACAAGTGATCGTTTGGACGTCGCGGCCAGTACCTGTGTTTAGTAGTCGTTAATTATAACTTTTTTAATAAAAATGTAAATAATATTATGTTGTTTTATTTATTAAATTTGAAAGAAAGGGCACTCTGCCATACAATTTTTCTTAGCCGATAGCCGAGATAAATATCTCACCAGTATTTTAAATATTGAGTTTATCGTTATAATAATAATGCGCCTAACAAAATTCTCAAAGCAATTGTTACTCTGAGCAAAGTTTATTTTGCGATAAAATATATTAAAGGCGCAAGATGCGGAATGCATTCTTAGGAATGGACTCATTATCCAGACAAGATTAAAACCTAAAAGGAAGTCCGTTATTTCCCGATATAAATTGTAAACATAGATTCTACCAAAACGATGAAACATTGTCATCTATGTTTTTTTTTTCAATAATTAAATATAAAATAACCTACATCTTACAAAAAACTAGAGCAAATTCAACCAAACCAACAACATACCGTTAACTTAATAACCCATATTCGACAATCATCACCTGATACATTGCCCCAATGATCTCACCTCTCTAAGCTACAATTGACCTTGCAAATAACAGTTATTTAACCATCGGCAAAGAATTCGTCACATATAATACACCGAAGCAATGATATACAAGGTGAAGGGAGCTTGCGTGGCTCTATCAAGTAATTCACAACCGATTGCTAAGCGATTACCGAATGATCGCTATTTCGATGCCTTTTTCCAAATAGTCATTTGAATTTGTTGTGATTTTCGAGCAAGTCGAATTTGAAATTGCTGTATACAAATTGACATGTGGTTTTAAGTTTTGTAAGCAGGTGACATTTGCATAAGTACTTATTTTTGATAAGTCGTTTGGTATGGGTTAAGAGGAATCGTGATGAGTGGTATTAGAGAGGTAAAATGGGTCTGGAGTATTTTGAGCTTTTTGAAAATTGTGACTGAACACATATTTTTTCACAACTCTAAGGAACGGGTTTTACCAACAAATATAAAATCCAACTGTATCGCAAATCAAAACTTTTTTACAATTTTATTTTGGATTAAAGCGTAGGACATCCAAGTGAGAAGCCAAGAGATACACAGAGTTTCGAGTGTGTGCGTATTGAAATAATATAACAGCCGAATTGTTTTGGACGTCACGCATAATGTGGGTACTGCGTCAATCCAATACGACTGGAGAAAAATCATTCTCCAGACATGTCGGATTGCCATCCATCGGGATTTGAGAGTAAGGGAACAGAGTGTGCTCCTGTGTAGCGCACTGTAAGGACACTTGTGCACTATAATATGTTTTGCAAACCTGGCTGGTGCGACACTAACCGCCCTGGCCAAAATCGATCAGGATACTATTATTATTTAGAACAACAAAACATCAAAAAAACTTAACAGCAACCAGTTGCTCAAAACAGTTACGTGATAACAGCGCCATCAGTTATTTCGCATTTACACGGTTCGCAAATTACGTATCAGCGAACGATCAGACTACACAGATGATCAAATATAATCATCATTCCGTATTATTGACCGTGACTAAGAATTCCAATATTTCTCACTTATCTAAGCGTTGGATACATTTTTGAATCGAGGTTGAATATTGATACAATTTGGTCATCGATCGGAGTGAATTTGGTGAGCTCAAATTTTTAAGGCGATTGATTTTTTACTATAAAACTATCATTTTTAACTAACGAAAGTATTAAGTAATTTAATCCTTGAGGGCTTTCACAATTATGCAAAAGACTTGCAGATATAGAGTAAGACTAGGAACATACAATCGTGGATCACACAAACGCTTGTCCTACGTGAGGATCGAACTTGCGTCACGCCGCGTTTAGTGGATTTGGCTTGGTGATCTCAACTACTCGGCTATCCATGCAGTCAGAGACTCTCTATCTCAACTGCAACAACCTAACTTTTAAAGCTCATTTATTATTATTTTAATTAAAATTAATTAATTAAATATTGAGGAATTTAATCCTCGTTTCGTGCTGGCTTTTACTTACCTTCAAGTCTTGTGTGCAAGTACTGTGAGGAATATCAGTGGCCATCTGTTTGATGATCACTAATTTCTACTTACGCGGCAAAGCATTTAAGACCATTGATTAAAATAACCGTTCTTACTTTATGGGATATCGTAAAATGAATTATCTAATGATAATTCTGTGAAATTAAAGTTTGTTGTAACTGGCAGGTATAACAGTTTTACTACTAATGAAGTTTTATCTATTTCCGTTTGATAGACTTATATAGAGGTTCGATGCACTAGATTTTCATCGATTTTCAGGGTTCCGCAACCAAAAGGAAGAAATGAAACCTTGTTACTAAGCCTTTGGTGGGTGGACTGTTTTGGAAAATTAATTTTCTTTTATCGATTTGTTACTTGGACTTTTTATTATTATTTTATACAACATTCGTCACAATTTTCTTTATCTATAATATATAATGTATATTTTCTCCTCTTACAGCCGTTGTGGATAACCATAAAACGTTGTGCCTGTAATTTTTTTTACAAAATATGTGTGAATACAATAGCCACATCTTACAAATTATGTTCAATACATGTCCATAAAGTACCTTAGGTAGGCTAAGGTACCTTAGGTAGCTAATTAAGGTAAATCCATATTTAAACTTCTAATTTAATATTAGAGGAAGGAAGAAAATACCAAATACGCTGTAACCTTATCAATAACATTTCAATTCTTGATTTTAACAAACCCAATTATAAAATTAAAAAATGTTTGTCATTCAACAATCAATCTTCGTGTGTGACTTTAAAGCTCGTGTGACGTCACTTGCCAGTACGCTTTTTACTAGAAAGTGATGTTTTTAGCACCACTATCTACCATCATTAAGAGATTTTTTATCTTCCTTACTCTTTAAAATTGTAATAAAGTGAAAAATTCGTATTGAATATTTTTTTGGAAATCTGTCTGACTAAACAGATTAAGGTATATTATAAAGATTTAATCAAATACTTACCTACATTATTGTAAATAGCTGGATTTAGTCTGTACAGTGCTGATGCACTTCCCTCTACTTTCCTGCTCAATGGTTTTTAGTACCTTAAATCCTATTATGAATATTTCTATTAAAGGCATATGACGTCATCAACACAATCATTTTGAGCTATTCGAATTCCCCGTATCCATTATTCTCATGAAATTATGTCATAGTTGTAAATTACGCGCATTGATAAATTATTGTAAGTTTATTTACCTGATGGATAGAATTTAATTGCAATTATTCTATTAGTAAATAGTCTCATTGATTCAGGGATTTTTGCATATATACTACGTCAAAGGAAAAACCATTTTCTTGTTTCGTAAAGTGGTTCAGTAAATATGAGGTGTATGGGTACGAAGACACATTCTTTTTTTTCAGTTACCTTCTCGATAAAATTGATGTATATTAAACTAACTAGCTGTTGCCCGCGACTTCGTTCCCGTGGGTAGAAGAAGATATAAGTTATGATTTATACCCGTCCTGTATTTTTTCACAATTTCCATTGTATCTTCGCTCCTATTAGTCGAAGCGTGATGGTTTATAGCCTAAAGCCTTCCTCGATTAATGGTCTATTCAACACAAAAAGAATTTTCCAATTTGGACCAGTAGTTCCTGAGATTAGCGCGTTCAAACAAACAAACAAGCTCTTCAGCTTTATATATTAAGTATAGAAGTATAGATATAGATATATAATAGTGGATAGATATATTATGTTTCCCTTTGCCCCGCAAACTGACATTGATCACATCACAGTGACTGGAACTCAAGCTTAACGGCACAATTTTGTATTTTTACGAAATCGTTACGTCACAAGCCACTTATCCTTAGCTTAAAAGCAGTTTACCTTTCTAATTATTTGTTGTTAAGAAAATGACAAAAGTACTATTTTTTATAAACTATCTGAGGCACTAAATGGATTTTCACTTTTTGCAGCTAGTCAATTTGGTTTACCGACTTGATCTAGTGGATGTAAGCGCGCCTGTCGAACACGAGGTCTTAGTTCGATCACCGAAAGAACAATAGTTATTGAAGTTCCGTAGAACGGGGATCGGAAGTCAATAGCCCCAGAAAAGAACTACGCAAAATAATTAAACAATGAATATTAATTCAAAATATTTTGGAGTATAAAATTAAATTAATTATAAATAGGTTATGTTATTTAAAAACATAATGACATAATCTTCAGAACAAAACCAAATAAACATATTTATGTATTATGCTTCCCCAAAATGATATTTGAATCCTAATTATAGTGCTAAACAAGGAAATTCACTTAATTATATTATTCACTTACCTTAATTAATTATATTTATATTTTTTCTACCCTAAATTATTCCAAGAATAACTAAAAATCTTTCCTCGTCTCGTTTGGTCGCATTAAGGATATATTTTTTTCATTATTATTGAAATTAAATACGATTGAATTAAATACGATATCATTACCAAATTTCCTTTTACCACGCTTAATTCGTACCTTCGTTGAGCGATATTTATACCTATGATACAAACAAATTGCGAATTGAAAACCTCGTTTTCAGAATTATCAAAATCGATACAACAGTTCTTGAGATTACCGCCTAACTACAACTGAACTACCATCTTATTAACTTCTTCTTAAATTAAACATATTACACATTATTAGATATTTCATTGAAAAATACGTTATGATACAACATCACGATTATGACAAACACTAGCAACATTTCTTCCCAGAATAATTCAGTCACCAACCTTATATTAAAGGCACATACTTTACCTCTTTTTAACATCACTATCGATTAAAAATCCATAATTTTTGCTAAAAACTCCAAAAACATACATATCAAAAGCTCCAGGAAACAAGTTATCACTATCTACCAAAACATAACAAAAAACGCAAAATAAAGTGTTAAAATAATAATGCAATCAATCTAGAACGAACGCGGAACCTAGCCCGAAAATGATAACAATGTTTTTTTGTATTCAGAGATAATATTTGGCCTTATTTTTTTTGGTATTACACATTAATCCAGTTGGCTAAATGCACTTGAGTTAAATAAGTCGGAATTTTAGATATTAGGCTCATACAAGGATAGGTAGGAATCGGGTTGCAGAACGGTGATGCGGAGTTCTATGCTGTGGTGCAATATGTGAGATGCCATCTAGTCTTGTATGAAAGATTGCAACTCATGCCATACACCGACATAAAAACGCGGATGAGGTAGCACGGCGGTTCAGGTTTAGTCAGTAAAAGTCTGACACTACCCATTTCCCGAGCGGGTGTCCATGAGGATTCCCCGCCTAACCAAAAAAAAAGGTCATTAGTCTCAAAATAATCAAAGCTTGCATATTGTACTAGAAAACTCATAAACCAACTTATATATTTTAAAATACATACAGAAAAATATAAAATATAATGGAACCTCCAACACTTAAAACTTCTCATCCCACAAACCTTAAAACGGCCCAACCGATTTATTATCAAACATATCTAAGATCACTCGGTCATAATTACCTAATAATCACTTAAACGCCTGCCCTGGTTGGCATCGAACTTACGACCTACGATACAGCAGTCACGGTTCCATCTCCGTCTAGGGCAAGCTATTGTGTGATCCGCGAATACTTGTCCTGAGCCTGGATATCTTTATGTACATATTATGTGACTTAAATGTTTGTCACAGCCCCGCAAAACAAGGATTAAGTTCGACAAATCGAAAGTCGATTTCATAAAAAAAAAATTAGAAAAAACAGTAACATTTACCTATATTCTTCTATTGGACTAGCGCAGTTGTTGAAATTGCGTCTATCACAAAAATAATGATGTGGTGTTCAAACTAAGTTCTTAGCTGACGTATTAAACGCATTCCTAAAAATGCATATCACAATCAAATAATATCACAATTTAACAAATATCTCTAAATAATAAATATCAGAAGATTACATGCTAGTTAACAATGCTACAACAGGTGTAGTCTGCTCAAGTGTCGGCGATAAGACGGAGGTATTCTAAACAATGACGAGAGAACAGAAAAGATTAAAAGGTGATGACAACGCAAGAAACAACGAGCAAACCATAAGTAACTCCACCAAAGGCTTATCAGTAACTTTAAGTTCAAGGTACGCCACTATAGGTAAAGTGCTAAAGTTTTAAGTTTCGTATAATAAGCCTCTCTGTGATAACATGGCTCAAGAACGGATTGAGCGATCTCCATTTAGTTTGTTTTGTCTTATAGCTGAATTATGGGTGAGCTTAGATGTCATGTTTCATGAATATCAGTTAAGTTGTTTGGGGACAGCTTCTCGATTCGGGACTTAAATTAAGCGCATTGAAAAATTCACGCCAGTAACCCGTATCGCCGATAATTTCATTTAATAAATCCTCCTTTTAATTAAGTCGTCAAAGGTCTCCTTATTTAAACTTACTCAACTCTTTATAAAACAACAGCGTCATAAGATCGACAGATAAGTCATGTTTAATATCACGATTATGTAAAATGCTGACAAACAGACATTTCTTCTCAGAATCATTTTAGTCACCGAGTTTATTTTAACGTCATTAGTCGACAGGCTTAGGGCTAAAATGATTACCAATTTTATAATTCAGCAATTGAAACATGGCTCGTCGGTAGGTGGCCATTCATAAATAATACTTTTCTATGTAATGATGATGACGATCGATCTTATCTCGCGCACATAATCAAAGGTAAATAAATACTTTTCCTAAATTTCGCAAACTTGGAAATGAATGTACTTACTATGTGTATGAGGGATTGCAACGCATTGCCATACACCGACACAAAAACGCGGATGACGTAGCACGGCGGTTCAGGTTTAGTCAGTAAGAGCCTGACACTACCCATTTCCTCCCCCAAGGGAGTGGGTGTCCATGAGGATTCCCCCTCCTTAACAGAAAAAAGGTATCCAGTAAAACGTGAGACTTCTAATAATATTGATAGTATTATATGTAAGTATGACAAACAACTAATATTAGATGTCGAAATGGATAATTGTCGAAGGCTGGTAGACGCTTAATATCAACTTTGTCACAGCTGGAGCATAAATTAATTATGCATTTATAAAGTGACTCTACCAAACAACACGTGTACTAGGTCATTGAAGGATGAGATCACTGAATTTGTGTGACTATCGCACGCCTGAATAGCTCGGCAGATTGAAACGTGTCCAGCGTAACCTGAAATTGCTGTTGACATTGTTTCCTAGTTGTGACAACTAACATCTGCATCTAACAAGACTAGTATATAATTTTTGTAGCATTTACGACGCTTTTCTTTGTTACTTCCAGCGTGAAAGCCTCATAAAAATCATGAGATACAGCCTATTGACAAAAGGAAAGCAGCGCCTCAGTCAGGGTTGCGTCTTTACCCATTGGAATCCCGTACAAAATAATGATTAAAAAGAAAAAAAAACCGCGTGAAAATGTGTAAATGACTCGCTTACTGAATATCGGATGAATACTTAAATTATTGATTATTTTTTTTACTTAAAAATAACAGACGAATTGAAAATCCCCTTTGAAGTCGGTTTAAAAATCAATAATCTCACCTACACATGCTAAAAGAAGATTCTCCCTAATAATATTTCAGTCAATCGAACAAATAACTATTAAAATGTTTGTAACATACATACGGAAGTCAGTAGCACCAGGTATTCAACTTTCAGGCTTCAGGAAGCTAGCCCAATAACATCTAGGCTATTCAAATAATCTAGTTATCTGATTCAGATCTATGTTAGTTCCTTACTCGATTGTAACCGATACATATTGTTTGAATGTAAGATTTAATTGTTAGTTTCGTGTAGCCGCCGATAATTTACCAAGAAATAATACATAACACAGTTATATGGCCGACTTTGATTGTACACGATACAGATAAAACAGAATTCTGACTTCTCTTGATGTCTCAACTTTTAATTTTTACTAGCTGTTGCCCGCGACTTCGTCCCCGTGGGTAGAAGATATAAGTTATGATTTAGGTATACCTGGCCGGTTTTTTTCACACTTTCCATTATATCTTAGCTCCTATTAGTCGCAGCGTGATGGTTTATAGCCTAAAGCCTTCCTCGATGAACGGTCTAGTCAACACAAAAAGAATTCAATTTGGACCAGTAGTTTCTGAGATTAGCGCGTTCAAACAAACAAACAATTTCTTCAGCTTTATATATTAGTATAGATTACAATTTAATGTTATGTCATCGAAATTGACGGTAAGAATAATCAAAAAAATAATTATGCCTGAAGAAAAAGGAAGAATTTACAACTTATTGGAAGTTAATGAGATGGCATGGGATAGAGGAAGATTGAAAACTCTACACTTATTATGCAAGTGCCCAGAACTTAAATAATCAGTTCAAATAACATGCCCTAGATAGTTATGTTAAATAGAATATTTATATAGAAAACCGCGGGCAGAATCTAGTCATTTATAAAACACGAAAAAATTACATAAATATCATTCTTCCCGGCGTATAACGATAGCTTACCTAACTGCCAAACATAAAATAATTACTGAAACTTCCAAAACAATGCCTGGTACTTCTGAGTATTCTGTGAGTTATTGTTTGTGGCTAGGGCTTGCCGCAAAGCTTAGTACAACTTAGGCATTGAGGACATACAGACATACAGCACACAAGTGGATTCTAAGATTTTTTTATATATAGTTCAAAATGAAGTGTTTCGTGTTTTTGATAGTGCTCGCCGTTTTTAATGGGTGTATTTGTAAAATTGTAAGTTTTTTTTTTGCTTTTACGAGTATTTCAGTAGATACTTTTAGTTTCTTTTATTGTGTTAGAAATGTGTTCCATAATTGTTTTAAATATTTATTTATTAGGGCTAGCTAGTCATTTTCAAATTCTAACCCAATTTAGGAAGAGAGGTTTATTAGCTTTATGACTATTTTTTTTGGGCTACCATTATATTTCATTTATTTCTAGGGTTACTCACTCAAATGGTAAAAACGGAAATCTAATAAGGCTCCGCCGTCTGTCCGTCTATTTCTCAGATCCTAATAGCAAGAATGTCTAATGTTTTTCGGTTGCCGGTATAACACCAAAATTAAATAATAAAAATTACTTAGGCTTACATTTTTGTGTTTTGGTTTATTTTATAGCTGCTGCCCCCGGGTACACCCGCTAAAAATGTAAATGAGCCTAATAAAATCAGGATAAAAACTATCCTATGTGTAAATTCTGGTTATAAACTATCAGTGTATGAAGTTTCGTCTAAATCCATTCAGTGGTTTTTGCGTGAAAGAGGAATAAACTTTGCAACTTAAACTTGCAGGCATACAAACTTTCGCATGTATAACATTAGATATTATGACTTGTACGGAACCTTAGTTTCGCGAGTCTGACCACACTTAACCCGCTTTCGTACTTAACACAGCATTTAGCTTTTGTACCTAAACTAAAATTAACAGAGTACAGCGTAAAATCTGTTTGAGTACTATTTTAAACGATGTCGCGAGAATGACGTTCCTAAAGGTCCCGAGTTCAATTCTCGGTTGGTTAACAATAATGTTTATTTTACGAGCGACCCACGCGCTACTGAAAATATGGCATTCAGCTTTTGTTATTAATATTATTATTTTATAACAATACTTATGACTAATAGACCTAAATAGTGGTGACATGGTGACCTTCCGGTTCTATGAATGGATTTTTATGTACGAAGTGCAGGTTCGATCCCAACGCTGGCAGGTACCGTATCTCTTTGAAAGTTAAGTAAGGTACTGTTTCAATTATCCTAAGACACCATTGATGAATGGTGAAAGAAAAAATCGTTTGAAAACCTAGATTTTAAGTCGATCAAACTCCAACCCACTTTATGACGAAATACGATAGGGATGTACTCGTATCAAAGCTAAAGAAAAAACAGAGTAGCTTGGGATAGCAGCCACACAGATAAGTCGATGACAGGTTAAGCAACACTTAGCGCCATCGATCTATGGATGGGCGACCATCAAAAACTGCATACAATATTAAAACCAACAGAAGAATAGAGACTTGTTTAGACGATTTGTGCATCCCGGAATAACATTCAATTGAAGGTCATGTAGAGCGCTATCCAATCTAGATGCTACAGTATAATTTTCTTTCCATCAGCTGCCTGCATAAATTAGGTCTAAGTAATACCAACAATTACGAGTCATTCACAGTCTGCCAAGACGTCTGGCATCAGTTAATTAAATAGACATTTCTAAGTAATGCAAATTGCCTCGACAGACAGAAAGGCCACATGTTGATGTCAATAACCGAGTATAGAGAGTTCATTATATCATATTCACTCACTTACTTTAATACTGACTAATCTAAGTTGTACATTGTATGGTAATACATATTTCTTGCAAATAGATAATTTGTTCAAAAAAATCGTTGAATGTCAATAATGGTAAGTATTCCAGCGGGATTGTCCGAAAGGGTTAGAAGCACGACAAGGGTACTCAAGGAAACAACCGAAAACAAAAAGAAACCAACTGGGAAACCATCAAATAACTCTTCCCACTTCGGGCAGAAGGAAATTTCAGATTTGTAATCATCAAAATCCAGCGCTATTTCTTTTTTCTCCATTTGCCCTTTGTGTATCGGGTCTTCTCAATTTTTACTTCGACTGAGTATTGTTCTAACAAATCCGCAATGAGGAAAGCTGTCAGGTCAAAAATAATACGGCTTAATATAGCTTCAAAATGATTAGTTAAGAGCATTATAAATATTTTGTGTCAGTAAAACTCTATTAAGTTTGAGGAAAGCAAAATCAAATTTTACCTCTTCCAGTTATAGGTTTAGCAGTAAAATATCGGACTTATACCACTTGTTCAGACCTTCACGTGACTCCAGCAGAGATTGGTTAAATACATGATATCATTTATTACGCAAAATTATTGTTCTTAATCACAACTAAGTATTAACATTACTAGAAACCATGATTCAATCAAAAGTACTAAACAATTAATAACCATCCTAACATTAATTATCTTTTAATTACAGAATAAACATAAAGGAATCCACAAAGATACTTCAATAAAATATCTAACAAAACAAACAGACATCACGATTCCAATAATGATGCATTTAGATAAAGCTTTAACGAAAATAATATCTCCCGACAAGAAAATGAGAATCAGAGAAAAATTCAAACTACTAGCAAAAGACATTTTGAAAGACGTAGAAGATTACTTCAGTCGTCCAAATTTACAACAGAAGATAAAATTCGAACTTCTAGATGTTAAGATAATTAAGAATACGACAGAAAAGGTGAGGATGAACGAGAATGTGTCGAAGTATTTGAGGAGTTACTGCCAGTGGCAGGGGCAGAAGAAGACGGCGAAACAGATGTGGTTCTACTCTGTTCTTTTCACGGGGTTAGACCTGTTCTACTTGGATAACGAAGGTGCTGAAGTCAGGAGTAGTACAGGTATGTCTGACTGTTGAATAAACTTTCATTTTGTCTGGTAAAAAATCTTGCAAGTTATATTTGACCCACTTCCTGGTTTCCGATTGATTTGAAATATTGCATACACATGTTTACTGTATGAATATGAAATATTACGTTGAAATCTGATCTATTGTTGAAACTGGAAGATTGCCGAAATCACTCTGTACTAAAAAAATACAGCCAAAACGGTTTGGGATCACTTGCCCACATTGCGAAGGGCGGGCGATACCCGCTGCGATTGATGTTGTGATTGATGTTCAAAAAGTGCTACTTTGTAAAAGTTTAACCACACTAAGACTTGAAAGAATTTATTAAGAGTTAGATTTTCGAATCTTGATCTGTCTTGATAGGACAAACGTTTGTGCAGTCCACTTATGCTTGCCTTGAATCTAGATATCAACATTTTTTTAAATAGTCTTATTTTTTTGCTTCCAGGTCGAGGATACATGCGAGGGATGTGCAGCAACAAGAACAGCTGTACACTTCTGGAATGGCATCCTGAAAACATAGCATACATACTGACACATGAAATAGCACACAGGTAAATCTTTTTAGCAGTTAGGAGGAGCTTGTGGCCAAACTGAAGTCCTACGGTCGGTCCGTAGGTGATCATTATGTCATAACATATTCTTCCGTGTTTTAGCAGGCACTAATTAGTCTGAGTACGGGCGACAGACCTTTGTTTTCTTTCCTTTAGGTACGGGACACCAGTTTTGATCGTTTCTAGGGCCTATAGGATGACGAAAAATCAGTTTGACTAGGAATACAATCAATTCAAGGAGTGGTATCAAAAGAGGTCACATTAACAATAATTGATATTTATAGGACACACAAGCTGCGTTGCCGCGGGTCACTCGGAGATAGCAATTGTTATCTAATATTAGAAATGGCATGGGTATTAGGTATCAAATATGATTAAAGTACTTTCTTTTGTATTCAAACAAACAAATTTCAAATTTAGTTTATTTCTTAATTCGATTCGCGTCACCTCAAATTGCAAACCTGCAATTTTGCTGCATAAGGACACTCAAACAATAAAAAAAAAAAAACGTTCCTAGATGACGCAAATGCTTGTCCTACGCGCCACACGTCGCGCACAGAGGTTTTGTAGTGACTTGGCTATCCGTGCAGGCTGCTTTAATTATTAATTCTAGCCGTTTAAATTCATAACGCTTCTCTTTTACCTTTCCAGCCTCGGCATTTCACACGACGGCCCCCCTCACAACGAGTGCCGCGGACAGAGATACATTATGGATGCAAAATATAACCCAAGGAATCCTGCCAAAATATGGTCTACCTGCAACAGGCGAGAACTTAATCAGTACCTGAAGTAAGTACATTTGAGCATCATGGAATGTTCCGGAATGCTTTTGAGGAACTACTTAGAACAGAGCCAAACATTTTTTCGAGCTGAGACGCAACATCTTCACACGCTGTGAGAATGTTGTCGAACGGATAAATGCTGATGGAAATAAATGCTCTTGGCTCTTTATGAGTTCTTAAAATCTAGAGGTGTGTATCAAGGTTCGGTCAGTTATGGCAGTAAGTATAATGTGAATCATATAAATGTAAAAAATTAGAAGTGTTTGGTGACAACGTTTGTCCTGTGGAAGGATAGTGTTAAAGATAGAGTTGTTGTAGATTTTTCCAAGAATTTAAAGAGCAATTACTGGCTCCGCGGAATTGTTTTATGACTCAAAGCCGAAAACTGTTTATTTTTATTTTCTTGATAAATATTGAAGGATTTTTTTTTACAGGAGCGATCGTTCATGGTGTTTAAAGAAAGATCCAAATGCAGTAAATATCAATAAATAAATTAAATAACGTTTTGTTGTCGAAATTGGTGGAGGCTCCTGACAAAATACTACGAGCAAGATCTGTGATAGTGTAAGTGCTATTCAAAACTGACAGGCGCTGTGAACATTTTTATTTATGATAGCTGTACGAGGCTACGCAGTCACTATTGCTAATAAATAAATATATTTTAGAGCTTAAGAAATCGACTGAACGGATTTAGGCCTATTAATAAAAAGGACTTATAAAATTTTCTGGTATTTGCTTACTATTTTAAAGTTCCCTAATTGTAACCGCAAAACTGGACACGAAGTTGCCTAAATACATATTATGTGTATTTTATAGAGAGTGATTTCACTTAGGTATGTACTACATTAATAAAAAGTCTCAAAAAATATTTCAAAGCCTGAATGGTTTATCCAAAAACTTCAATTTTACAGTTACATTTATTATCATAATAATTATTATACTCTCATAAAACTATACCTAAAGCAAAGTTCTACTAAACAATTTACAAATACGTAAAATAATATCCCTAACCTCAAAAAAACAAGCAATGCAACAGAAATAAATTAAAATCCAACAAAAACACAAACTATATTCATAAAACTACACATTTATTTACACTTAGAGTGACCACACGTTAAATCGTTTAATAATTTTCATCTGCGCATGCGCATAAATAAGGTTTGTGTGCATTTTCACCGACTTTATAAAACACGATGAGATTACAAAATCTAAAGATAATATTGCCAGACACAATAAATCGAACACTTTCTCTGAATCTTTAGATAGAGTTTTCCAATTCTAATAGGATATTAAGAGCTCTTTATCAAGTCCGTTGTTTCTGTAAGAAAGAGACTCCGATATACCCCGCCTATTGCGCTATCTCGCTCTGTTGCGTTGTGTTGTGTGATAGGGTTTCATAGTAAAGAAACCACAGTTTAATTTTGTTAAAGGCTTTTAACTTGTGATGTAGATTAGATTAGGTTTCTCTTTACTGAAAATTTAGTTTACTATTACGACCGTTGCATGGAAAATACATTGTTGTCAATGAATCACTCTCAGGGGATTCTTGATTTTAACTTTAATATGTTTGCGATATCATCCATAATTGGGAAAACTTCATTAGTTCTCTTTACCTATATCAGACAAAGGGCATTTTTGTACTTCCGTAAGTATTATTTAACTAGAAAACACAGAAGTCAAAGAACTACACGTCGGTTATGTTACAAACAATGACACTTACACTAAAATTATAAAGGCTTTTGGCAGGTTTGTGACCTCTTCACGCTAAAACCGCTTAAGGAGTTAAATGACATTTTAAAGTAACACATAGTCTATTTAAACAGAAATCAGAGAAGTGATAGTGTTTTTGCGGTTATAACTGACATCTTTATGGGTCCAGTCGCGGGCTCAACCTAGTTTGAATGTAACGAACAGAGAAAACCGGCACACTTAAGAATATTTCAGGGCTCTATTAAGCCACATCAACGGTCTTCATCCGGCATCAACAATACGATAAAAAAGAGTAGCGAATTCTTGAGAAATCTTTTACAAAACAAGATGCAAATGATACCCCAAAGCAAAACCAGTCAACCCAAAGTGGAAGTCATTTCCCATCCGAAAAAGGGATACAAAAAGTGAGAAAAATAAAACGTTAATCCTCAAAATTAAACCATAGCCACCCTACCACAATATCCGGTAAGTTACATAAAACGGCAACAGCCTAACCTAGTCTAGTAAATGAACTTATTTTTTATCTAAACACAACCAGAATGGAATATTGCACATTTGAGACGATTGGTTAACTGTTCTCACGCACGCCCCAAAACTGTACAGAGCTAGTACTAGTAAGTATTTAATTTATGGTTTGTTTAAACAATAAATATAAATTTTAAAAAAATATTGGACTTTAAACAAGACTGCGACTCTTGAGTTTGTTTCGACATTTCTTGTCAGGGTAGTTAGAAGAAATGTCGACTCCAGCGTTCTTAAAAATAATGTAAAAGTGATGATATAACCTACTTGCAGAATAAATGATTACATTTCACTCAAATAAATATATGGGTTAACTAAAGTTTCAAGTTTAAAAATAAAATAAAAACCTAGTTTTTGATAGTTATGTTGTTGCAATAAAAAATAATATTGTTTTGTCTTGTGTTGTTACACATTATAAAGCAATTTAACATTGTTAAAACCTTTCTTACTCAAAAAGAAAGCAAACGAGTCATACGTAAGTGAAATCTCTCTACAATTATCACTTCAACATTACGTGCCCTAAACATGTCAAAAACGTGCTACAAATGCGTTGAAATCAGTAACATGCAGACTGTGAAGCATGGAGCAGACAATAGGCCACTTAACCTCATTTCATAGGACCTTTACTTTTTACTCTTCTTCAATAAAATTACTTTATTATGAGCTCATTTGCAAAAAAATACTTTCTCCAGTACGTTTCTTTAAATATATAAGACCTCTTTCTTTCGCCACTTAAGTTAATTGTTAAACTTTTTTAAATGTATTTAGTTTCATTCTAAACATGCTTCTTAATTCAAATTGCATACGTACATAATAATAGATAAAGAAATGAATAATAAAAAGCTATTTTTGTTTCTTTTTAGTTTTATATATTCCATATTTAAATAGATGTCAAGTTTACGCGCGTAACTTTTCTAGTGACTCAGTTTTTCTTAATTAAAAATCATACCATTTAATTCATTCATATCGAAGACTTGCTAGGAGCTGGATGCGAGCAGCCGAAGATAGATCTCGATGGCGTGCAATTGGGGAGGCCTATGTCCAGCAATGGACGAATATGGGCGGATGATGATGAAGACTAATGAACTCTATAATAATTCCAAAACAAGTGAATCAAATATTTAACTGTCAACCTTAACGACAGTATGTTGCAAAAAACAAAAAGTACACCTTTTACATAACGTCAACGTCCAGATCTTCTTAACATAAAAAAAAACAACTTAAGCGTTATCAACTCTATACCTTTAAAATATATTCTTCTCGCACCACTCCATAACTTTAGTCCGTGATAAATTAACCGCAATAAAATTCGGTTCGCGTTCAAACCGCGATCTCGAAAACGCAATATTAGTATTCATTGTAAGGCAAAACCGAAAGTCACATATTTAGCGAAAGTGAGATTGAGTGAAACTTAACGATATAAAGTTAAACAGCTTATGTGTCGACAAAACAGTTAATTGAGTTTACTAAGTGCTAAAAAGTAATCAGTGATGTCTTGATTAAAGATCCATTAAGGTGATATGATAATAAAACTTAGATGATAGAATAGCTTAGTGGCACGGTAGTTGGACTGCAAAGTCGAAGGTTGCAGGTTCTAATATCAATTGTATGAAGGATTGCAACGCATTGCCATACACCGACACAAAAACGCGGATGACGTAGCACGGCGGTTCAGGTTTAGTCAGTAAGAGTCTGACACTACCCATTTCCTTCCCCCTAGGGAGTGGATGTCCAAGAGGATTCCCCCGCCTTACCAAAAAAAAAGCTTCGAATATTAAAACGTATTGGTGTCTTTTCGAATTCATGTATATTATACCGTAATAGGGATGACGACTGGGTATAAAAGGAAAAAATCTAATTAGTCCCTCATTTAGATAATTGAAAAGTATGAGACACGTATTTTTTCCTCTTTCAGAAAAACTAGAATTGACTAAGATTAACTGCTTTGAAGTTTAGGAGAGGGGGCTTGTGACGTAACGATATGGTAAAATCTATACACAATCGTGACGTCACGCGTAAGTTTCATTCACTGTAATCTGGTCAATTTATGTTTGCGGGACAAATAAAAAAATACGTATCCGTTATTATACAGAAAACTAAAAGACGGACACTGCAAAAAAAAATGTCGTCATCCCTATTATCACTTGCTAAAAACGGTTTCTTAACATAGTGAGTAATCATGAGTCCTTAGATTTTTTTTTATGATGTCTAAAGGCACATCAAATACCTTCATTCGTTCGTGTTTTAAAAACTCAGGCAAAACAGGTAAGTGTTTATGAGCAAAAGATAATCTATTATATAGAAACACTTACTACAAAGTTTATAGTTATTGGTCAATTAATTTATTTGCGCCATTACTATTAAAATGCAAAAGCATTATTGGTAAATACAATGTTTTACACTTAAACTTAATAGTGCTTTCTAAAATACTGCAACAGTATTCATATACATATTTTCAGTTAACGATTACTTAAGGTCTGACTTCTATACATAAGTTAAAGAAACCATAATTATTGTTTTATTCATTGAAAATGATTCAAATTTCACGTCACGTATAGCCGAGTGGTTGAGGTCACTACACCAATCTCACAAGGTACGACGTGTCCCCGCGTAGGACAAACATTTGTGCGATCTACGAATGCGTTATAGTGAGTCTAGTGTGTGTCTTTGCTGATGACTTGAATGTTTGTGACACCTCTTGAGATACTATTCCTTTATGTGGGAGTGGTTTTTTTTTTATTTAGATAAATTATAATTAATTATCGAAATCTTCCCAAAACCTTTTTAGCTAAAATAAAGAAAATAGAAGATAAACAAAAAAACAAAAAAGCAACAAAACTTTAAACCGATAGCAATAAATTCTAATTGGTGCCAAAAAACGCCTTCCTAAAACTTTAATGTGAATGTCAAAGTGTCATTGAACTTTTGCCGCCGGCGAGATAACTATCTGATGGTGATTTAGCAGATGTTTTGCATGTATGGTTTATGGTACGTGTGCAAAACAAACTGATATATATTTAGCTATAAATAGCCTGAACATTTTTAAGGTGGGTGAAGGTATAGACGACGTTCTATATGAACGAGCTGTTGCCCGCGGGCCGATTGCTAAAAATTAGAAATGATATCACGGGAACATAAAATCGGGATAAAACTGTTATAAACCATCCGTCTAACAGGGTTCGTTTATATCCGTTGAGGGTTTTTCGCGTGAAAGATGCTCAAATATCCATACATCCAAACTTTCTCGTTTATGAACTTAATAGGATGAGTATCGACGCTACCAGAATATAATAAAAATTACAATATTCTCGAAGACCTTTTCTATAAGAAGGGTTAACTTCCAGTCTTACCGGATAATGTACCAGTAGGTACCAGCCCTGTACCGTACCTGGTTACCAGCTGAATACGGTATTTTGCCTGAAAATGCCAATCTGACCCCCACAACCCTTTTACAAACCGTCTGCATCAAATTACAATTTGATCGCTATTTATCATATTTTCTCTCCACTTTCCATACTCTGAATTTATATGCCTACTAGTGCCAATTTACAACGTTAAATTTATTACCTATCTGCTTTTACTTCACAAACCCACGTATGTATACGGTAAATGCTCAGCAATGTTTCAAGTATTTATTGGGATCGCCCGACTAGTATCAGACCACATAGAAACCGTTTTTTTTTTAAATTTTCTGTAGCCAATGTATTACGAGTCGAACACAAATTAGATTTAGATGAGCATACATGAAAATTACCTGATATTTAAAAAATGCAGTCTTCAAAAGGAAAACTTAAAACATGGAAGTTGATTATACTTACCTTGAAGAGCACCATGACTATTACTAGCCTACATAGGTCCCACTGCTACGCACAGGCCTCTTCCTGTATAGGCATTGATCACCACTCTAGTTCACTGCTGGTTGGCGTGAAATCGCCAATCCATATTTCCAATATTTGGAATCCAGGTTTCTTCACGGTATTATTTTCCTTTACTATGTACTACGTTAGTCAATAGTGTCTTAGAATAATTAAGTAGGTACTACATATACTTTAGAAAAGTCTCTTTAATACTTTGACTGCGTGGAGATCCAACCTGCACCTTACGCATACAAGTCCATGCATAGAACCGCGACGCCACAACGACATCGATAAAGAACGCCATTATCAACTGATACCAAACGACACTAAGACGGAATGGACAATGAAAGAACAAATTACTAAAATTCGGCCCAAATTAAGTCCAATAAAGATAAGTGTTACACAATACTCTTTGTTCCCGCCCCACTGACACAGAGGCAGAACAGTTATTTATTCATGAAGTGTTAGCAGCTATCAAATTGAGACAAAGGACCAACGGTTACTGGATACGGTCCAGTGATACGGCAGTGTTGGGAATGTGGCAGAAGAGGTTTTTACATACCTTCAGTTCTAGAAGTCTTTGGTATAGAATGTTATAGATTTTTTAAGTTTTTGGATATTGAATAAGTGGATTAAAGAGAGACGGAATAAAATTGGCTGTTCCCATTGTAAAGATGGTGGACAGCTTGTCCGATATTAAGTAAACACCGTATAAGGGTGACCAGCTCTAGATCGGGAAGATTCGTCACAAATAGCTGTTTCCACAAAACTGACGTGAATCTATCGTACTCTATGTTATTTTATAGAAAATATTACACACAATAAAGGTCTTGGTATGAATATCATCATTTCATAGCTCTACTAAGGTTATTATTTCTTACTAGCCTTCATAAGGCCACCCAAGTAACTACGGTAAATTTACGCCATACCCATTGCTAAACAACATTATCATAATTATTCTGGCGGTTTCACAAGCGAATCCTGTCTAAACCTTACGAACGCTTCGCGGAGTAATAAACAACCCTTTCTCTTTTAGTTTCCGCGGTATACAATGGATTCAGACACCAGACGAATAGTCTGACGGAGAAAGCACGCAACAATAGCGTGTGAGGTGACATATCGAAACCAATCTGTAGCATGCTGGTTAGGGAGGGGTATGGAGACGAATTTTAATTAATGTGTAATTTATTTTTGACTAGCTGTTGCCCGCGACTTTGTCTGCGTGATTCTCAAGATGTGAAAAACTATGAAGTTTAATAAAAACGATCATAGCAAAAATGTAATGCAATATTGAAAATGAAACACTTTTTTTATATTTTAAGCTTCCTTTTTTATTTCTAAATTATAATGAATCTTGGGCCGCCCAAAAACTATCAAATGTTTGAATCTAAATAACGTATGTCGTACGTGTTAACGATACTATCCTGGTGCTAAATATTTCACAGCTGTTTTAATGACTTTTTCTTATTTAATCCCAAAAAGAGGGGTTTATAACTTTGACATATCTGCCTGCCTGTCTGTCTGTGACATCATAGCTTCCGAACGAATTGAACTATTTTAATTTAAACGTAAATTATGTGCGAGTTTTCGTTTAGACATGTTCGACAAATCGAGCCGTTTAAAAATGGGGGAGGGGGGGGGGTGCAAGTAGGAAAAAATTACAGAAGGTATAACTCAGTCTTAGCACTTCTGCTAAAAATGTTTTACTTTCGAAATTTTCCATTTACTAATTGGGTGGGTTATGATTTTCGAGCACTTCTTGGGCCAGCCTACACCTGAAATTGCTAGACGGATTATAACAGTTATATGAGGTATCATAAAATTATTATAGTACTGTCACCAAAGAGGTAAACCAGAACCATATTACTGAGGCCCCGGTGACCGTTTGTCTGTCTGTCACCTGGCTGTTTCTCAGGAACAGTGATAGCCAGACAGTTCTTATTTTCACACACGATGCTTTCTGACGATATAAAAAAGATGTCAAATTATTTTTGTGGTCGGAGCTGGTGAAGTGAGAGTCGGGCTCGGTATCTGTGGATTTTACAAAGTGTCATAAGATATAAGATTTTGCAAAATGGCGCCCAGATAAACGGTTTCCTGAAACTCGTTATGTTTGATTGTCCTCTTAATATTAAAACTGATCTTCCTCACAAACATTTGGAATATTTCCAGATTAAAAAAGTTGGTAAACGTGTTATCTTGGCCCCCTGGTGTTTTGATCATGATTTGCCTTTGTATTGCTGATAAATAAATAGCGTGATAATAAAAAAAATATCAGACACCCCTTTTTTAAAAATTGACAATGACAAAAATCTAAAGTATAGGATATGTGTAATTTGTGATTGTGAGTTCTATTTACTGTACCAATTTACAAAGAAAAATTAGGTATTTTATTCGTTAACATACCTACTGCATAAATGGAACTTAAATAAAGACTACATGAGGTTGGTTATGAGGTTACGCTGTCGATACCGACAGCCAAAATGAATTTTCCAGACATTGTATGACGGATGTAAGTGCTGATAGCTACACGCTATTATCAGCCTTATTGGGGAAATTTCCAAAAATATGTTCCTAATCCACGTCGGCTTAGGGATCTCAGAGACTTATTCAGTCTCGTTCCTTGCCCTGTTTTTACCAGGCTACGAAAGAAGAAAATTTTAAATAAGTAGAAAAAAGAATAAATTGTTACAGGAATTTTTGGAAGGACCACGTGTGCGGTCTCTATAATGGCGAATGTAGACCGATCAAATCGTTAAAATATTGAAAAATCCCAGGTATCAGTAGACATTATTCTAGCAATAGATACATAATGTCTATTCATTGATAGCTTTGGTCTTATAGATCTCTCACATTGCATACCTATTATGCAGTTTTTATGCAAGTTTTCTGGGTTTTTTTATCCGAAATACTTTTGGCCTATGTAATGTTGCAAATTTAAGAAAAAAAAATGTTGCTATTTGTTACAGATGAACCAAGGTAGTAATTAACTGTGTCGTTCCGTAATTTTTTGTTATGCATAATTATAGATGAGATCAATGTGATCTAAATGCAACTTTGGGTTGAGTGTCACTACGAATGTTTTGATCTTGAAGTAGCATCGCCAACATTACCGAGCTAAAAACTTAGGCATATACTCCTATCGTAAATAAATACAAAATCATATTACGGCATTCCACGTTTGAACTTGAGTAATTTTAGTACATCAATAAAAATAAAAAGAATTTAAGTTCCTCTCTTTCAAGAATGTACTGATTACGGTAACAATTGCATAAAAAAAACGTATTAGTTTATGTTTCTTTTATTTTACTTGTGAAATAGTCGCGGTAGGCCTATATCAGACTTGAAAGAGAATTAAATGACAAATTTTGAGAAAATTATTTATTTTCGAAAAATCCTATTATTGCTCTGCCAAAAGTCTTAAGATAAATAGCGTGATGTTTTTTGTGTAAATTGATAACCGTGCTGCCTACTACTCAATGGGGTGAAAATACACCTCATAATTGTATTACACAATGTTACGGGTGAGTCCAAAAATTTAAAACTTTACTGCTCATGCCCCCTGCATAGTAGCGTTATGGTTTTTGTATATTTGTTGTATCATGTGTACCATAAAGTTCATGCAAAATTTGAACGAAATATATTCAGTAGTTTATAAGATAAATTGATATTTGTGCGAGATCTTTCCGGACATACATACAGACAAACAGACAAACAGACAAACAGACAAAAATTCTAAAAATCATATTTTCGGCATCGGAATCGTTCGTAGACCACCCGGCAATTATTCTTTTTAAAAAATATTCAATGTACAGTTTTCACTTTTCTACAATTTTATTATATGTATAGATGAGGACATTAATCAGTTTAGTCATGGCTGAAATAGTGAAAAAGTTTAAAGGAATTCAGTATTTTTAACTTAGTAAAAATAGATAAGTTGTTTTTTTTCGTCTACTACGTATTTACTTTAAAAAAATAAATTACCGCGTAGAAAATAGCGTCAGCTTAGTAATTAGAAATTTGTAGATTGTGGTATTTCTACTAGTCCCAAAATACTCAAATATTTTTGCTTTTAAAGCCACTAATATACTCTTGTGGTTTCAGTTTCATATTATTCGACATATTTTTAACAATTTACAGAAAACTAAATACAGAAGACTAAATTGTAAGAATATTAAATATAACGTAATAATTATGTTTTTTATTGACTAAATGGACTCCACAGTTTTCCTGTCCATCTGTTCCGATCTACAGCGCGGGGCGTACCGAAGCGGAACTATTGCCTCATAGCGCAATACATTTTCACTATTCCGCTCAATTTTATTATAATCATATATCCTACATACATATTATAATGATGTTATACACAAACAGCCAAATGTGGTTATGAGTTCGTTGACAAATGTGTATGATATTTGGTGTAGTTGTATGCGGCCCTACGTTATTCATACTTAATACTAGATTATTGTTGTAGGCTTGTTGATATCAGACTATTTTACGAAGGATTAGGTTTTAGGGTCACACACTGGACGCCGGAGGAAGGACATCGGCAACGAGGCCGTCCGCGACAAAGGTGGTGTGACGATCTAGTCAAATACGCGGGGCGCACGTGGCCGGAACTTGCACGAAATAGAGAAGTCTGGAAGAGAAAGGGGGAGACTTTGCCCTGCAGTGGGATCTAAAGCAGGCTATATATATAAAAAAAAGGTTTTAGCATAATGTATAGGTCTAGTAGGTAAAAAACCTAACTGTCCTTAAGTCCACAAGTTGTTCTGCCTTCAAAATGTGAAACGGGCAATATTTGATTAATTCGAGAGGAAACACTTCACGAGTAGCTGAGGTCTATAGATCGCCAACCCAAAAACACTGTGCACGATGTTAGCGGGTTCGATCCCCGCCTGGAATGCTTGGTTCACGTATGCTTCGGAGTCTGGGTATCTTTGTGCATTTGACTTGATTGTTTGTAAAACTCACCACAACGCAAGGTTTAAGTTCCTTAATACGAGAGTCTTTAAGAAAAATCCATTTTAGTCTATCATAAGTACCTACAACAGATTCTGTAATCTAGGTTCGACTAACAAACAATTTTTATCTAAACTTTAACTATGATCTAAATAAATTAAAGAAACGTCCTATCTGCCTATCCGAAAAAGGCGAGAATAGCCCAATTACTCTCCCACACTTAACGACGTAGTTTTGAGATGAGCCTGCCCATAAATGGTATTTAGGAACAACAAATATCTAGAAACAGATAGTTAAAAGAATATAAAACTAGTTTATTTGTTCATGACCATTCTTGAAACCATTTCCAAAAATAAAAGATTGTAACTGCTATACCTAAGCGTTCGTGTTTTATTACGCTGAAACTACCTATAGTCAATTAGATTAAATACTAATATTACATGAAATATTACATGTCAACAATAAAAAGCTCAATAAATAAACGACCTGAAAGACTTTTTATCTATTTATACATAATAAAACTCTTTTATATATAATACTCCTGTAGAAGGGCAATGCCATTTCATCTAGAAGTAATTAAAAAAATACGATTATTTTTTAAATTATATCAAATAGGACGAAATTCTCATCTCGACCGATATTTTTTCTAAGACGACTCTCTCTTACTCTAGACTACATAATAACAACTTAATTAAAATCTAATAACAGTTCAAGAAAAATAACAACAGACGCAGTTACATAAACACAGTCTATTCCATAACGAAATAAACCTCACTTCTACTTTCAACCTAATAACCCATAGCAACAGTTTGAGCACACAAAGTATTGCAGGATATATGTGCTCGATCCCACGCTACTAGACAAGCACATATGGACAGTTTTTATTTAGTGCAACATTAACATTTTAATTGAAATGAAAGTAAAATCCGCGGCTAAAACAAACAACTGACACAGTTTGGGAAAATGGTTTTTACAATTCCGAATTGCAGTGCGCTAGTGATGGGGTCACGTCGATAGATTTTTGGATCTTTTAATTTAATTTTTGTTTTATGAAATAGGGAGTTAGTTTCTTTTTCTTAAGGGTTTTAACTGAGGATTTTGTGTGATATTATAAACTATAATTTTGAAGAAAGTATTATAAAAAGGTTTTGGAAAAATTATCTTACCCACATGTTAATCATAAATAAATATATAATTTTATAGAGGATTATTATTTATAATTATAATATATTCTGGGATTGGTCGCTAATTCAAAATATGTTGCTATCAAAACACATTTATCACAGTTAATACAAATTAAAAAAAAAAACAAAAAGTACAGGAATAATGAATCAAGGCAAAATAATCCCAAAACAAAATATCAAAGCGTCCTAACCACAAAATAAACTACAAAAATATACAACCGTCGATAGGGTCACAAACCCAACACTATCTAACACTTTGTTCTGTATTTGTTGCACTAATCCGCGCAGTCGCATGCCGCGAAACCGCGCGAACTGCCGCCCGCAACGACGCGGGACCAACACTATAAATAAACACGAACGAATATTATAAAAAAAAACTTGGCTGAAAACATGTAACCTGTGCCTACACCTCTGATTAAATATAAACGTCAAAACGCGCGGGATTGCAAATGGCGGTCGATTTAAAATGTCATTTTTGTACTTTTAAGTTTTATAAATTGTGAATGATTTTTTTGTATTTTTCTTATTTGTTAGTGCATTTATTTTAATGTAATGGTGATGTACTGGAGAAAAGTTATTTTGGCGGCAGCCTTGTCGTCTGTATTGGATGTCAGCAGTGAAGCTTTTGGAAACGATGTAAGTAAATAAATTAACTAATAAATTAATAATTTATTTTTGCAATTGGATATACAATATTTATTTCACATTCTTTTGACTGCGTGATAAAACAGGTGGAATTTATTAAAAGAAAAATAAACCATTTTAGGTATATAGTCTTTTTAATAGATAAAAAATAAAACAAAAGTTTGTCAGTTGACCTTCTATTGTTTTTTTGAACGATAAACTTTACTGTGAATGATTAAAGTTTATTATGGTCTGACCCATTATATACCTGTACATTATAGGTTAACTTTTTTACATTTGTCACTATCAGTTTCCGACATGTGCATAGGTAAATAATTTTTCACTAAAGAAATCGTCTATTCAATAAGCAATTGTGGAAGTTAACTCAGTAGTAGGTACGAATTTCCGCAAATATATTTCGCCATGTTTTGAATATAAAATACAAAAGCTATATTCTAATCATCGCAATAATAATTATTATGTCGTTGCCTCATATCATAAAGTCTAATAAGAACTTCTTTGGAGTTCAATGTATTTTTACACTCATTTCTAGTCATGCATATGTAATAAATAATATGTATGTACATGATGCTCGATTTCCCGGATTGGAAACATTCATCATTGAAAACATCTTATGAAATAAATTATTTGTATATCTTCTAGGATAATAATGTTAATTTCTGTGAACTTCATTCAACTATACAAGTTACAATTAATTGTAATGAAAATCTTTGTAAATAATAAGGTTTAGTTCTAGACTATTATGAAATCTAGCTAGATTCATAATAGTCTAGAATTATTCGAGCCTAGTAGTATGATCGCTGGGCTTCAAAGTCAAATAAAAATAGATCAAAAAGTACATAAAAAAGTAGGACTTTTCAAATATTCAGTAGGGTTCCATTTTTACCCTTTGGGTAGCCTTAGCTCTGAAGTATACGACATTATGAAACACAAAAAATATAACACAGTCAGTACTGAACTACTTACCTATTCGAATAGGATTAATTGGTGAGGTAACCAACATGTGTGCCATCCATGCAGTCCAGTCGACAACTTGCCTAATATTACCTAATTAGGTGTCATCACGTATTCCCGTCTTTTTACATCTATCTCCATATATGAGTCTCTTGAAGATTCCATGTCAATATTTAGATGATCTATTGGTTCATTCCCTTCATCCTGTATTACTCTGCAATATTACTTCTCCCGCTTTGGGTTGAACGGAAGGGAGTGTCAGATATTTGCTGACTAAAACCCTTCCATGTATCCTTTGTCAATTGTGTACTGGGATCTCAGTAACCCTTTCGGACAATCCCACTGGATATTTTTATTTTATTTCATCTTATTAGGGGAGCTTACTGCTACATACAAATAGTTACACAACTTAGATTAGTATATGCCAATGATAAGCTTCCACAAGTGCTGGAAATTCCAAATTCTCAAAACGAGTTTCGAAAAACAGTAGTTCTCAAAGCAACATAACTTTTGTATGTCCAGCGTATGCTTTGCAATACACTGCCGAGCTGCTCAGCTCTCGTATCAAAAGTTGGTAGGTCATAGCCGGCAATGGATCGTAACTCACTCAATTTCTCACATGGTCTCAAGAAGCCTTAAGTTCCAAATTAGTATTCTATTGCCGTCTTGAAACACAATCGTGTAATCTATCAGATAAAAACAGTTACATTAACATTCAGGAATCGTAAAACTGTTGAATTGTAACGAACAAGTTTCGAATTTAACACAAGTTTGGAATATAAGAGCTTAGTTTAAAAGTTTCGCGTACGTGTGAAAATAAGGATAATATTGTATTGAAAAAGTTTCATATACATTGTTATTTATATGGAGAATGAATAAAGAAAACGTCTCTTATTTTCCATTTCTTAAGAATTTTTAAGTCGCAAGTATTGGAGAAAATAAATTTCTGACTGAGCCATTTTAAAAGAAAAAGGATTCTCGTAGTTGATTTTACTGGGTAATTAAAGTAATAATTACACCTATTGTATGAAATATTTATCAAATATGGAAAACGGCACATTACGGTTGATAACCTTATAAATAATATTTGCGGTCGTCAAACAATCTGAACAATAAATCATGGGCCATTTCTTTCTAGCGACCCTTGATTCATAAGGAAAGATCTCAGATACCAATGGCATTAATTTTCCAATGAAGCGAATCTTTAAATTTTGTAGTGATTATCGCTTGGAGACGAAAACACGTCCGGTACTTGTGTAACTTCACAATCAAAGAGCCAACTTCTAAGACCCTATTTTGTATTGATCTTTGACCAGATGTCTTGATCTTCAGATCTTTACGTTACGAAACGGAACTTCCAGCATTGTTATTGCAAGAATGTCCTAAGTTTTCTGTTGAAGCAAGTGTAGATATCCCTACGTACACATAAGTCTATCTTTGTATAATTCCCATACTTTCGCATAATCATTTTCGTTTGCTAACTTTCATTAATAGTTGAATCACGTTTGTTGATATTACGTAAGGTCTTTGTAGTAAAAGTTTAATGAGCCGACTTTTGCAAATACGTTGTTTGTATACATGAGCCTTCTTTTGCTAACACGCGTAGATATACTTGCGAACAGTGTATATAAGTAAGGATTAGCCTGTAACTAGCTGTTGCCCGCGAATTCGTCCACGTAGTTAGAATTTTCCCCGTTTTTTCCACATTTTCTATTGTATCTTCGCTCCTATTAGTCGCAGCTTGATGTTATATAGCCTGTAGCCTTCCTTGATAAATGGTCTATTCAAATCAAAAAGAATTTTTCAATTCGGACCAGTACTTACTGAGATTAGCGCGTTCAAACAAACAAACAAACTCTTCAGCTTTATATTATATTAGTATAGAGTATAGATTTCAATCTATGGTTTGCCATGGATATAATTTATGTTAATTTCGACTTGCAGTCGTTTTGGACTTAGTTTGATAACAAAATTTAACGAGGAAGGTTTCAATAGCCGGGTTAAGGTCATCACAACAAACATTGTGCGAGACAAGTCGCGGGTTCGACTGTTTTTAAAAAATACCTTAATTATTAAAAAAAATGAAAATACATGGGTACATATATATAGTAAGTTAGTTATTACATATTAGTCAACTACGCTGATATGATTGAAAATTATCACGCAAATTACGAAATTCTTTCTCTATTATCTTTAGCTGACAATTTGTAAAAACTTTGGACACCGATCATCTCGTCAAGCGGATGTTTGGGATAATTTCAGAGTCTGATTCTTTGACACCCATTTCAGTGATAAATGCTTACATTCCGCTATCTCACGCTAATTTTTCCCGTCACTCATACACCACCCACCTCGCGTGGGTAGCTCTTAGAAACCCGTAATTCAAATTTAATACCATTACACAATAAAACCTAAATCGAACGTAGGAAGAAATTAGGATTAAAGTCACCACAGCAGCTTTAAGTAGAATAAAGTAGCTCAATCAGGGGTCACGGCCAACAGAACAATGATAGGAATTTACGATTTAGAAGTACCTTGACATAAGTTACGGTTAATAAGCTGTGATAGCTTGGTAGGAAACCAAGCACGAACCAAATTCATGTGCGTATTGCAAATTATTATCACTTCCTGAAAATAGTGAAGAAAAACGGCCACGGAACCGGCACTCCTGACAAAGGGGCGCAGAGGTGCCTAAAGCCAGGGTCAGAAACTCTGGGCTCTGGTTCAGGCAGTTGAAGGGGCCTGGGGTGTTTTAAGTTGATGGGAGTTTTAGTCCGACATATCCCCTCGCCGTGCCCTCGGCGTGGGTTGAAGTCATAGAGTTTCACCTAGGAAAAAAAGGGTCCATAAAAAAAAAGAAACATATTTTTCGGTCGTCAAATTATCAAACCCGCTAAGGGTTGAGCGGAAGGGTGTGTCAGACTTTTACTGACTACAACCTATCCATGTACTTTCCTCGGTAGCCCTTTCGGAGAATCCCGCTGACAGATCCAAAACTAACGGGCTTTTTTAATTCCGATATCACAGTATACATCACTCGCGCGGTAATAATTATAACGTTACGGTTCGCGATCTAAATAGCTGTCGAATAAGGTTCGTAGTAATCGCCTAATTTGGTGAGATGAGCACGTTCAGGGTTAAGTAATGAATACTTATATCTCTAGGGCTGAATCCTAAACGTTTTTGTCCATAAATATGAATCGATGGCATTTCGTTGATGTAATTTGAATAGCAGGCATTTGGACTTGAAGCAATGCAATTAAGTATAAACTTGGAGTTATTTATACATTTTTTAATTAAAAATGTTCCTATTGTTAAGCTTACTAATTGTCTCATCGACTTGAGTATTAGTAAAAAACGTGACGAGAATTAAATTCCTCAGTGCAGGGGTCGTTGTTTAACAAAAAACAATAAGTCAATCAATTTAAACTATTAAGGTCCACAACTGGACATAGGCCTTTGCCAAGTTGCACCAAAACACTAAAAATAAATAACAAACCTCATTATTTGCTAAACTTCTTTGTATTCTCATCAATTCTCTACTTTGTACACATATTAACAAGATGCTCCTTGCATGAATAAACATTTATAATGATTAATAAACAACAAACTGCAAATAAATTATTGAATGATTTGAAATTTACGATTCAATTATAATAGGGCATTTGTTATGCAAAGTTACATCATTTATAATCTGTGGCCAAGCCGTGCAGTTAAAGTGATCGGTAAATAATAAAGACAGGACGTTTATTGAAGACCTGTAAACACATCTAAGATACAATACGAGGTCGTTTAGTCTGAGGATTAGAGATTGAATTCTTCGTTAATTAAATATTGTCGATATTTTTCTGTCAGTATTTGGTTGTGAAAAGAACCTTGTCCAAGGGTATACTCGATAAGACTACTATTTGAATATATGTACAGGGCCTTTAACTTTCATACATTATAAGACGTAATAAATTAATGTTGAAAATAATCATATTTAGATTTGCCAACTCGCAGTGAAAAGGCTAGGTGATCAATGTTCAGTACTTCTTCAAATAGGAAGTAGTTTTTGTCTATCAGAGGAACGACTATAACCTGGTATTATATTTTATTATAATACCAGGTTATAGTGGTTCTTCCTCCTATCTATACTAATATATAAAGCTGAAGAGTTTGTTTGATTGTTTGAGCGCGCTAATCTCAGGAACTACTGGTCCAAATTGAAAAATTCTTTTTGTGTTGAATAGACCATTCATTGAGGAAGGTCTTAGGCTATAAACCATCGCTGCGACTAATAGGAGCGAAGATACAATGGAAAATGTGAAAAAAACAGGGCAGGTATAAATCATAACTTACATCTTTTACCCACGGGGACGAAGTCGCGGGCAACACCTAGTACGTAATAAATGTCCTTTCTTGTCTTTGTTAGAAGTATTATATGGAACATACAAAATATTATTCAGAAATAGATGTAAGAATGCATTACAGCAATCTCCCTTGAGTGTTACAAAGTTGAAGGTCCGACTAAAACCGCTTACATTTGCAAATTACAACGCACTGTCCATTCGTGAGTTCAATCTATAACTTTACTGGTACATGTCTGTCTTTATTTTTGTCTACTATTTGTAAGACAGATGTCAAAAACTTACATCGATGACGTCACTTAAATATAGTTTAACTAAAACTATAGCCACCACCATTTTGAAAATGTTTAACCAAAAAGAGAGGTGTAATTAGTCTGAGGTGTCCGTATGAATGTCTGCCTGACTGTGGCATCATAACTCCCAAACAGATTAAGCAATTTCAATTTACTTTATTTTCTTTTCCATTAATATAGAATTATGTGCGAGTTTGTTAAAGATCTTATCGTCGGGGCCTTAAAAACTACTTATATTTTATTAGTATAAATAGGATTTTTATAACTTTTTAAATACTTAAACCTAAGGATAACCGGCATACTGATGATAAGTGATAAAACCATTATTTTCTAAGAACTTCAATTTATGCTGCAAGACTTGAGAATTTATGCGACAATTTCGTTATCAGGAATAGTAAGTAGCTTTATCAAAAGCTCGCAATGACTCATTCAAAAACCGTACAAAGATAATGTTTAAAAAAAGCAACTCCCGCTTTAAGGAATTTAATCCTTGTGTCACGGGGGTTTCACAAACATACAAATAACATGCACAAAGACACCCAGACTCAGAACAAACTTTCGTGGAACGTACAAATGCTTGTCCTACGCGGGGATCGTACCCGCGACACGTCGCGCATCCCGTGCAGTCAAATAAATTAGTTCCATACGCTTTAACAAAATATTATAAGCTGTCATCCATAATGGTATGCGACTTTGGGGCTTTGGAGCTTTGCTCAAAGATGACGATATAATTAAATGCTTTGGTCCTGGTTTTCAAGGAACAGCAGATAAAAGGAGCCATTTCTGTGCATTATTTTAAAACACAGACAAAATCACGACAAGCGTTATATCTGTGGAAAATAAGCGAGAAACAAACGAAGCGCTCTCGGTCTCAATCCGGCTACTTTATGGCTATTTTATTCCAATTATTTACCAAAGTCACGAGCAAACTGTATATTTAAATACTGAATTATGTAACTGTAGGAATCCTTGATAATGTGAGCTTAATTTAATTGAATCGAATGGAATTTATCGATGTTGTTACCTATAATTGGTCGACCTTTCCTAAATAAAAAAAGTATATACAACTGCAATAATTACTTGGAGGAGCTCCTGGCTGTCTTATAACCGCATAAGTGATTCGATCACAGGTTAAGCTATGCTTGACGCGGTTGGTCGGTAGATGGGTGACCATCTTTGTCTTAGCGAGTTCCTACGTGTTTCGGAAGGCTCGTTAAATTGTGGGTCCCGGCTGTTATTCCTACATCTTTGACAGTCGTTACAGGTAGTCAGAAGCTTGATTAGTCTGACAGCCAGTCTAACCAAGGGGTGTCGTGTTGCCCAGGTACCTACACGTATATGCCCATAACACTGGTACTTAGCTGAAACCGGTTGGACTGGTAGCCGACCCAAACATAGTTGGGAAAAGGCTGGGCCGATGAAGAACTGCAATAACTACTTAGTAATAATTCAATGTATTAACAAACTATCAAGGAAATCATTTTGTGTGCACTTTTTGGAAAAGCTTGAAAATATGGACTTTATAACTTTCATCCGGCGGATTAACATGTTTTATTTTATCTGGATCTAAAATGCATGAACTACACGAATTTCTCAAGATGTCCTTAGTATGCATTATGCCCGAAACTTAATTTAAGTGAAACTGTGGGTGCGGGCTATTACGACATATTAAAAGTCGAAAGATTGTGAAAGTGTATGTGTGACTCTTCTTTGGCTAGATAAAGGCTAGTCCAATTTCGTTCATATTTGGTGTAGAGTCTACCCCTACGCTCTACTATTTTCTGATTTTTTTTCGTATGGTTCTTGTGAAAGCTACGAGTACATACTACGAGTGTATTTAGTGTAAAATCAATGACAATTCATAATGACAAGCACTGTGGGGAATTTCGAACAAGTATTTCAACTGTGCTATCCAAATGAGAAAATTCTTAACAATGCGAAATTTACGAACATTTTATAAAAAGCAATTAAGTTAAAGACAGCTTAATAAATGTAGCGTTAAATACTTTAAATTGCTTTTTTATGCTAATAGTTGTAATATAATGTGATTTAAAATCAAATTAGTAGTTTTTTCAGTGGTTCAAGAGCAACGTTCTTGCCTTTTAAGAAAGAGTTAGTCACGGTTTGAACTCTGATGAAAGTAACTGTATTATGTATTTAGATTATGAAGATAAGTAAACAAGAGCTTTACAGAAAAAAAAAACAATGGACGCTCACTTTTGAGGGTATTTTTTTTAATCTATACTATATAATATTCTAAAGAGGAAAGATTTGATTGTTTGTTTGTTTGACACGCATAGGCTTCGAAACTACTAGACAGTTGAGGAGCTACATTATCCCCGCTGAACATAGGCTATAATTTATTTTGAAAATAATATTGTTCCGTAAGAAAATTTAGATAATGTAACCAAAGGTGCAAATCTGCATACGCTGCTAATACTATTGACAATAGAACAAAACGATGTACTACGGGTTTGTTTACCACGCGGACGAAGTCGCGGGCAACTGCTAGTTTAACATATTTTTTGTCGCACTACAGGGTGAAAGGATTCTTCGTTTGAATACAAACTGTTTTATTATTAGCTACTTCGCACAAATTTCTTAGGAAGAGTTCGATGTCATCCCGGTCTGTCTGTGAGTCAGTCTATCTCTTCGTGTTTTTTTTTTGCCTACCTATCGGGTTTAATGCCGCTAATATGCAGCTTATATATCTGATTGTTATGAGTGTCTAACCCATGTTTTTGCGTAGCTTGAAGGTTTACTGTTTGTTGACCAAAGGCTTGGCCTAAATCAATATCGTGCGACTCCTCGAACCAGCCCTCTTTTAACCAAAAGTTGTAAGATTTTACATAAATAATAAACTTTTGCTTAGTTTGTTTTCATAAAAAACACCGTTCAAATCTTCAAACAAGTACAAAACAATTTTGCGTCATGTCGTTGCACTCAAAAGGCGGACCGTTTAATTTCCATGTTTAAGTCTGTCACGAGTCAAGAACTTAAAATTGCGATGTCACCACGACATGCCCTAGAGAATCACGATAATTGTCGAACATACAAAGTAAGAGCAATCATCTCTTGAACCAGAACAATCGTGGAAAAAAGACACCGTTATTCGCAGTGCATAGTACTTTCTCGCTTCCACACTTACAATAATGTTTTAAACATTTTTGGTAGAATCAAGACGGTTTGTGAAGGAAATAGAGCGTTGAAATTTAGTGACAATTTTAGAAGATTTCGTTGAATGATGACACAATGGAGTTTGGTTGCAAGGTTATTTGACAACTTTAGTGAGACTTTATGTAATTCTTGTTCTTAAGTGATAAAGATTGGATTTGGATTGATTGTATCGTAATCGGTTACAGCATTTGTTACAGGTGCTTGTTGCAGCTGATAATTTAATGAAAATAATTCTAGATTAATTCTTACCTATTGTTTTACTGGCATGCATTTATCTTGCATTTTAAAATGTCAGATATCAAAAAGGCAATATATCAATTAAATCTTAATTATAAGTATACAGGCAGAACTATAGACATGCGATAGGCGAGGCTAAATAAAATTACTAGAAATTAACCGTGAAGCTGAAATTGATTTTTTTCTTTTTTCGACACAATGTCGAAATATCCCATGCCCTAACAATTCACACTTGAGCCTTGTGATGTTCAGAGCCCACTTGACAAACAGAGCATCAAACCTTACGAATTATCACATGAACAATGCTAGTGGGTAAGCATTTAACTACGGCGACAAATGTCTGTCATGGTAAATGTGCTGATGTGTCATCATGATAGATGAGCCGAAAGATGAAAGGGGAATGATAAAATCTTCGGGTCTGGCCTTTTTGGTTCAGGGAGAAATGCTTATTATCGACTTTTACCGACGACCGGGTTTAAACATCTTAAAAGTGCCTGGAAAAGGTATATTTGTTTATTTATATTTATATCTTATATATATTTCGTGTTTAAGGGCAAGGTGATTGAAGTAATGCCGCCTTTAACTTAGCCAAGTTGCAGGATCGTATCTAGAAATATAGCACTTAATAGGTAAACATTGGGTTTAAACATAGTTTAGTCCAAAGTACCCATGTCTCTCAGGCATTTCAAATATGAAATGAAGTTGAATGAGTTATAGAAATGTGGCCATAAATCTTTACGTCATTTATACTAACAGAACTGCTTTACAGGCTTTATTATTCGTGACATTGTATACCTACGTAAGAATGTTTTCAAATAATCTAAGTAAAAAGCCATTTATGTTAGGTGAATGACATAATTATTGTGGTTAAGATTTCAAAGACCTTACTTAATGTTGTTTGGCAACTCATTTCCTAGTTATTTCTTTAAAAAATACGGTTAAGTAATAATACTACGGTGACTGATGTAATTTTTAATTCTTCTCAAAAAGACGAGGAGTTTAAGACTAATGAGTTTTAAGCAGTTATTATTTTAAAATTCCATAGAGCAAGTTGAAAATGTCATGAAAATACCTGGATTCCAAATACTAGAACTGGCATCGCCAAATTGTAGGGAGAAGGCGTGGTGATCAATGATCCGTCCTTTTCTATAATATATATTAGATACGTATATGATAAGTTTTTGTTTAATAATTATTATATTGTAACTAATATATTAATTTAACTGCATTTTTAAAAATGTCTCTAAGACAAGTTCTATTTCGTCTTGTTTTGACCAAAACAGTTGTACAAAAAATAGATTTCAAAACCCTATCTAACGACACACAGGCTCTAAAATCCAAAGTTTCCCCTTCCTAAGAGTCAAAAGCCTCCATAGAATGAAACAACGCATTATTGTGATAGCTAGATTAGCACCACGGGCGATCCTAATCGGCTGTGAGTCTCGCACCGACACAAGAGGATATAATCACAACGATGCCGTTGAGAAAACTTCACGCGGGAACTGGATTGAAATTGCATTGGTATCTAGATTTTATAGTACTTTAATACAAGTCTAGTATATAAACTCAAATTCGATGGGTATGGAAGTACCAGCTAGCTTACGCAAGTTTAGAGACAATGTTATTACACTTTCGTTTTGCATGAATTTGTGGTGGTTGTCTTCGGGTGAAGCAATCAAAACATTTGCCCAGAGAATTAAGGCTTTACAAAGTTTTTTAAGTTTCTAATTTTACATGGATACAATTATAATGCTGTATTTTTTCAAGAGCTGGATTAGTTTTGAGCATTTGGAAAATTATGCAAAAAATAACAGAACCTTTAGCGTCTAGGTTTTATTTGTATTTTTTTTCCCATGTGTGACTTTATCAAGCAACACACGTTTCAAAATAGGTACGTTTATTACTTTAAGAAATTGCTTATTTACAAACAATTGTCTATAGTTGAAGCCCGCGGGCTAACCCGCTACAAATTGAAAAAATTGAAAATCCCACGGGAACATTAAATCGGGATAAAAGCTATCTTATCTGTGAATCCTCTTAATAAACTATCTGTGTATCAAGTTTCGTCTCAGTTCGCTAAGTTGTTTTCGCGTGAAAGAGGAAAACATCCATACACCCATACATACCAACTTTCACGTTTCTAATATTAGTAAGACTATTCGGTTTCGTTATTTACGGACGATATCCAGTACTGACTGTAAAAACTTGTCAGTAACACCAGTCGTAGTTATATCACTCATATTATAAGTACCTACAAACCTCAGACACCCAGCTTTTTGTGTAAGGTCCGCGAAGGAAATCGTAACAAGGAAATCCTTCTACCGTTCCATTTAACCAGTTCAAATAAATTTTATCTGACAGGTTTCAATGTGGTAATGTTATGTATTTGACAATCACGTGAAACACAGCTACCAATAGCTCACTGTATAATATATTTGGAAAGAGGTTTTATATAGTCTTATGCCGGTAGATACAAGCCACGATAATTCAATAAAATTTATTGATATTTGATTCCTGCAATGAACTGTATTTACGTCAGCTCATGATTAAGGGCTCCGGTTGTGTCAGATACTAGTCGGGCAACTCCGACAAATTCACTCGAGTAAATCTTAACATCATTTAAGAACGAATCTTTAAAATAATACGATTTAATGTTTTTTCTGTCAAATCTCTTATCCTCATTCATTTGCAACAAAATTTACCTAATTCGTAATGTCAAGTAACTTAATTTGGAGAAACTTTGTCATATGGAGAATTTTGCCGTCCCAAGATCATCCAACCCTGGTCTCTTCTCTCCCTTCCTAGTCTTCTTGCCACCCCTATTTATATATTAGCTGTCCTTTCTCAGCACAGCATTACCTTATTATTCCTTTGCAATATTTCTTGCCCGATGCATACCACTGTTTCTTAACAACATTGTTGCGTACATTATATATCTTAATGGTCTTACGGAATACCAGTTGTGTCGTTCCACAGGTCTGCAACATTAATTGTGCACGCATTGCTCTCAATGTCAACGCTCGGCTGCAAACCTGTGACTAATTGTCAAAAGCCATGCCTGAGGCCGTTGTGGGTGGTGGGTTTATGGGATATCAGGTTATATGGGTCTTAGTTTAGTGTTTTTTGCTGACTGGTCGGTATTGGTTCTCTACGATTAAAATGAATTGTTTTTTTTTGGCTTTTATTGTCCTGGTCAAAGGCTTGCTATGAAACGTCTCGTGTGTTGAGAAAGTACAATTAGATTTAAAAAAAATCAAGTAATATTTTCCACAACAGTAAAAGCCTTAAAATAGTTACTAATAACATTTATTGTTCATGCTGTGATGTTGGACATTTCAAATCTTTGTGCTAAAATGGCAAAAGTTTGATATATGTATGACTACAGTCAGTAAGTATGTCACAACTGCTGAACCAGACGGAGGAAAATAAACCAAATAGTTCCCATACACTTATCTGATACAAGTATAGACGTAGAAATTCGTAATTTATACACCAACATTCCACACAACACGATGCTTACATACTCAAACCCTAACCAGACCTCAAAACATTCGAGGGAAAGTAATTAATCGACTTTTATACAAGATCCAACTTGCATAGTAACACAGAAATAGTGAAATGGGAAAAACACTCCAGCACTCACCGGCTTCAGAATAGTTGTAAATGCGTTTTGCAATTGTCTTCCAGCTAAAAGAAAACTGAAAACTAGTACTGATATTACATTCTTCAATTCAAAATAGTACACTGGGAACCGACTCTAGCGCTAGTTTGGGCAGTGGCACGATTTGAAACTACGCTTGGTTAACTACCCGATTTTGGTTTACTTCAATAATTCTATTTTAAGACCGAGACTATTTAAATCGAAAACAGAAACAAAATCAGATACAAACTACAAAACAAACCAATTTCAGAATTAGACCAGCTGTTAGCCACAACTTATGGGTGAGAGTTAACATGTTGTCGGTAAAACAGTTGCAACTTAGAACCTTATGGTAGACTATCTCACAACTATTTTGTTGCCAGTGAGCGCTGCATCTTACACGACTTTCGTGGATACGCAACGCTTGCTTGATGAGATGCTCCGATAATGTTCATTTACTTCCCCTGCATGACGTGCGTTAATTGTAGAAAGTCTTCTTGTTGCATTTTATTATGCTGATGTACTATCATTTGTATATGAATATGACTCAATTATTTGTGAAGTTATAAGGCTGATTTTATTGTTAAGCTTTTTTGTCGTGTTGTAATATATTGTTCAGTTCTTGTGGGATATTACGTGATATTAGAATGTATTTTCAACATATAGAACAACGAATGATATTAGTTTACTAGCTGTTGCCCGCGACTTTGTCTGCGTGATTCTCAAGATGTGAAAAACTATGCAGTTTAATAATAACGATCATCGCAAAAATGTAATGCAATATTGAAAATGAAACACTTTTTATATTTTAAGCTTGCTTTTTTATTTCTAGATTATAATGAATCTTGAGCGGCCCAAAGACTATCAAATGTTTGAATCAAACACACTTCATCGTTTACGATACTATCCTGGTGTCAAATATTTCACAGCTGTTTTAATGACTTTTTCTTATGTAATCCCAAAAAGAGGGGTTTATAACTTTGACATATCTGCCTGCTTGTCTGTCTGTGACATCATAGCTTCCGAACGAATTGAACTATTTTAATTTAAACGTGAATTATGTGAGAGTGTTCGTTTAGAAATGTTTGACAAATCGGGCCGTTTAAGAGTGGGGGGGGGGGTTGCAAGTAGGAAAAAATAACAGAAGGTATAACTCGGTCTTAGCACTTCTGCTAAAAATGATTTACTTTCGAAATTTTCCATTTACTAATTGGGTGGGTTATGATTTTTGAGCACGTCTGTTCTTGGGCCGGCCTACACCTGAAATTGCTAGACGGATTATGACGGTGATTTTGAGGTATCATAAAATTATTATTGTACTGTAACCAAAGAGGTAAACCAGAACCATATTACTGATACCGGTGTCCGTTTGTCTGTGTGTCACCTGGCTATTTCACAGGAACAGTGATAGCCAAACAGTTGTTATTTTCACACACGATGTTTTCTGACGATATAAAGAAGATGTCAAATTATTCTTGTGGACGGAGCTGGTGAAGTGAGAGTCGGGCTCGGTAACTGTGGATTTTACATAGTGTCATAAGATATAAGATTTTGCAAAATTGCACCCAGATAAACGGTTTCCTGAAACACGTTGTGTTTGATTGTCCCCTTAATATTAAAACTGATCGTCCTCACAAACATTTGGAAAATTTCCAAAATAAAAAAGTTGGTTAACGTGTTATCTTGGCGCCCTGGTGTTTTGATCATGATTTGCCTTTAAATTGCTGATAAATAAATAGCGTGATAATAAAAAAAATATCAGACACCCCTTTTTTTAAAATTGACAATGACAAAAATCGAAAGTATAGGATATGTGTAATTTATGATGTTACGACAAAGCAAAATATGAACATAAAAGTGACTTTATGTGCATGAGTTCTATTTAAGTACTGTACCAATTTACAGGAAAAATTGCGTATTTTATTCGTTACCCTACCTGACGATCATTGGAGTAAAATACTTACTTATGGAACTTAAAACACATGAGGTTGGTTATGAGGTTACGCTGTCGATACCGACAGCCAAAATGAATTTTCCAGACATTGTATGACCGATGTAAGTGTTGATAGCTACACGCTATTATCAGCCTTATTGGGAAAATTTTCAAAAATATGTTCCTAACCCTCGTCGACTTAGGGATCTCAGAAACTCATTCAGTCTCGATCCTTTCCCTGTTTTTACCAGGCTACGAAAGAAGAAAATTTGAAATAAGTAGAGATTACAATAAATTGTTAAAGGAATTTTTGGAAGGACCACGTGTGCGGTCTCTATAATGGCGGATGTAGATCGATCAAATCGTTAAAATATTGAAAAATCCCAGGTATCAGTAGATATTATTCTATCAATAGATACATAATGTCTATTCATTGATAGCTTTGGTTTTATAGATCTTTCACATTGCATACCTATTATGCAGTTTTTATGCAAGTTTTCTTATCCCAAATACTTTTGGCCTATGTAATGTAGCAAATTTAAGAAAAAAAACTGTTGCTAGTTGTTACAGATGAACCAAGGTAATAATTGACTGTGTCGTTCAGTAATTTTTTGTTATGCATAATTATAGATGAGATCAATGTGAACTACCTGCAACTTTGGGTTGAGTGTCACTACGAATGTTTTGATCTTGAAGTAGCTTCGCCAACATTATCGAGCTAAAAACATATACATATACATTTGAACTTGAGTAATTTTAGTGCATCAATAAAAATAAAAATAATTTAAGTTCCTTTCTTTCAAGAATGTACCGATTACGGTAACAATTGCATAAAAAAAACTTATTAGTTTATGTTTATTTTATTTTACTTGTGAAATAGTCGTGGTAGGCCTATATCAGACTTGAAACGGAATAAAATGACTAATTTTGAAAAAAGGATTTATTTTCGAAAAATCCTATTATTGCTCTGCCAAAAGTCTTATTATAAATAGCGTGATGTTTTTTTGTGTAAATTGATGACCGTGCTGCCTACTACTCAATGGGGTGAAAATACACCTCATAATTGTATTACACGATGTTACGGATGAGTCCAAAAATTTAAAACTTGACTGCTCATGCCCCTTCCATAGTAGCGTTATATTTTTTTTATATTTGTTGTATCATGTGTACGATAAGGTTCATGCAAAATTTGAACGAAATATATTCAGTAGTTTATGAGATAATTTGATATTTGCTTATAGATATAAAAGGCTCCTGCTCACCCCCTGTAACGAAAAGCGAGATAATAAGTAAAAAGTATGTTGACCGGACCTCTTGTTGATATTCTCTGAAAATTTGAATCACATCTATCCAGTACTTTCCGAGATCTTTCCGGACATACATACAGACAAACAGACAAACAGACAAAAATTCTAAAAATCATATTTTCGGCATCGGAATCGTTCGTAGACCACCCTGCAATTATTCTTTTTAAAAAATATTCAATGTACAGTTTTCACTTTTCTACAATTTTATTATATGTATAGATGCCGGTAGATACAAGCCACGATAATTCAATAAAATTTATTGATATTAGATTCCTGTTTTGAACTGTATGTGCGTCAGCTCATGATTAAGGGCTCCGGTTTTGGCCAATACTAGTCGGTCAACCCCGATTCATTCACGTGAGCTACCATCATTTAAAAACGAATCATCCTCCCTAAAATCCCTAAAAAAATAAAACGATTTAATGTGCTTTATGCCAAGTGTCTTTTCCTTCATTTGCAACAAAAGCTACCTAATTCGAAATTTTTGCCTTCCCAAGATTATACAACCCTGGTCTCTTCTCTCCCGGCCCAGTTTTCTTGTCTCCCTTGTTTATGAATTAGCTTTTCACTCTCGCAATATTTCTTGCCCGATACATACCACTGTTTCTTACCAACATTGTTGCGTACATTATATATCTTAATGGTCATACGGAATACCAGTTGTGTCGTTCCACAGGTCTGCAACATTAATTGTGCACGCATTGCTCTCAATGTCAACGCTCGGCTGCAAACCTGTGACTAATTGTCAAAAGCCATGCCTGAGGCCTTTGTGGCGGTGGTGGGTTTATGGGATATGAGGTTGTATGGGTTTAAGTTTAGTGTTTTTGCTGACTGGTCGGTATTGGTTCTCTACGATTAAAATGAATTGATTTTTTTTTTTGCTTTTATTGTTCTAGTCAAAGGCTTGCTATAAAACGTCTCGTGTGTTGAGGGGTACAATTAGATTTTAAAAAAATCAAGTAATATTTTCCACAACAGTAAAAGCCTTAAAATAGTTACTAATAACATTTATTGTTCATGCTGTGATGTTGGATATTTCAAAATTTTATTAGATTCGGCAGCAAAAGTTTGATATATGTATCACTACAGTCAGTAAGTATGTCACGACTGTTGACCAGACGGAGGAAAATAAACCAAATAGTTCCCATACACTTATCTGATACAAGTATAGACGTAGAAATTCGTAATTTATACACCAACATTCCACTCAACACGATGCTCACATACTCAAACCCTAACCAGACCTCAAAACATTCGAGGGAAAGTAATTAATCGACTTTCATACAAGATCCAACTTGCATAGTAACACAGAAATAGGAAAAACACTCCAGCACTCACCGGCTTCAGAATAGTTGTAAATGCGTTTTGCAATTGTCTTCCAGCTAAAAGAAAACTGAAAACTAGTACTGATATTAGATTCTTCGATTCAAAATAGTACACTGGGAACCGACTCTAGCGCTAATTTAGGCAGTGGCACGATTTGAAACTACGCTTGGTTAACTACCCGATTTTGGTTTACTTCAATAATTCTATTTTAAGACCGAGACTATTTAAGACTACACTACTATTTGAGAACAGAAACAAAATCAAAAACAAACTACAAACCAAACCAATTTCAGAATTAGACCAGCTGTTAGCCACAACTTATGGGTGATAACCCATAAGTTGTGGCTGTTGTGGTAACATGGTATTCTAACTCTAACTGCTATTTATTTTCTACCATCTCTGTAACATATGGAATGCAATAAATGATTGAGTATTGAGTATGTTGTCGGCAAAACAGTTGCAACTTAGAACCTTATTGTAGACTATCTCACAACTATTTTGTTGCCAGTGAGCGCTGCATCTTACACGACTTTCGTGGATACGCAACGCTTGCTTGATGAGATGCTCCGATAATGTTCATTTACTTCCCCTGCATGACGTGTGTTAATTGTAGAAAGTCTTCTTGTTGCCATCACTTTATTATGCTGATGTACTATCATTTGTATATGACTCAATTATTTGTGAAGTGATAAGGCTGATTTTATTGTTAAGTCTAGTTCTTGTTCTATGTTACGTGATATTAGAATGTCTTTTCAACATATAGAACAACGAATGATATTAGTTTATTCTCGTTCCTACAATACTCGAATTTTTCTTCATATTCTTACGAGGTCTTTCTAATTTGTCGTATTGCCAAATCAAACATCATGACCTATTTTCCTCCTAAATCGATTAAATTTCTTATCGCGATCAAGACAATGCCTTATATTCCCTTAAGTTTAAAACATTTACATCAAAAGATTATATAACCAGACATACCTATTACCTGCGACAAATAAAATAATAATAATCATGAATCATAATAGATACAATCTCGATTCAAATCTCCAACCAAAATCGTTTTAAAAAATAAATTACCTACCAATATACAATTCAACCTCAAAAGGCCTATTTCAATCATCTCTCACTCATAAGCTCTACTTAACCGTTTAATAATCACAATTATTACGCAACAAGACACAAGTAAACAGTGCTAAAAGAAATTTCTTTTTTTTTACGCAAAACGTGCGCTGTTGACCGAGTCGGAAACTATTATTAAGTTTTTATAGACAAACTACTGAACCGATTGTGTAAAGAAGTGCTTACACAAGATTTATTGGGGATTTGTCAGTATTTGTATAAAGTTTAATACTATACACAATCGCGTTTGTATTTTTAATTTATTTTATACAAGGAAAGGAAACAAAAGTTATTTATTGATAAATTCTTGACTTTCTATATCGTATGTAGAATTATCGTACGTTAAATGAATACTAGGGATTGCTGCGATTCGCGTAGACATTCGGTTAAATGTAACCAGGTGGTCAAGGTGTGTTCGTAAATGTTTCACAGACAAACAAACATAGAGTTGCATAAAACACATCAACTAATTTTTGATGTCAATATAAAAAGAAATATATACATTATTTACAAAGCGTCAAAAAAGACATCTTCATCCTTACCAAAGTCGGGAAACGTGTCCTGAAGGCTGGCTGCATTGCCACGTTGTATGGCAATGCTAATTCTTTGGGCAAAATATGGACCAGCCTTCTGATCACGTGTAGAGTCGACCAAACGCTTTGCGAGTTCTTTATAAAGAACTCGCAAACTTTGATATAGTTTTAAAAATGTAAATATTAGTTTAGTTTAATTTATTGTAAAAAAATATTTTAATTGATTGATTGATTTGACCTTCTCGTAAGTCTCTCTGGCAGTGAAAAATATATTTTGTTATGTACATCATTAAAACCTTATATCAAGCACGTTTAGAACATTATTTATATTACTATTATTAAGTACTATGTGGAAAAAAGATGCCGCTCTACCAATCATAGCACCGTCTCGCTTCCACCAATGCAACAGTCTAACTTAGATTAGAACTAAGGTGTAAGACCCAAACTACAAAAAAAAACTTGAATGTCGTCGTATAAAAAAACGCATCTAACTATACTGGTAGTAAGACCAGTCTCATACATAATGTTTACATAATCGATAGCCTTTAAAGGGCAAGCAAGCCTCCAGCTGGCTGGGGTTAATGACCTGATGTGCAGATCTAGTGTCCGCGCTATCATTGCCACGGCTAAAGTGAATTTCTGTACGTTGATAAAGATGATAGAAAATTTGAAAATTGTGCAATTTGGAGAAAAAAAAATTCAATACTTTAATTACTTACTTGAATTTTAAAAAATCTATACCCCTTTGATGACTTTGTGAGACTATGGTACATATAATATTCTAAGCTAAAAGAATTGTTGTAACAACAAACAGATAAAATTATAAACACTTTTTTGTTATATTTATATATATCTCGTTCACGTTTATATTTCTCACTCAATAAATCATTAATAGTATTGTATGTATTTCAATATTGATACTATGATGAATCAAGAAGGCCATATTCCAGGCTCTTTAAAAGCGTTACAGTAATGACTCTAAACGCACGAACGATATGATAAACAAACCTACGATCAAATGAAAAAAAAAAAACAATATTCAATCAAGCGAAAAAAAATCTTCATCTACTTAAACATTCAAATGAGTTTTCCATTCATTTCATTGACTTGCCTTTAGCATATCTCAAAGTTCAATGTCTTATGCTCAGTGGCGCATCGTGGTGGAATGCTGAGCGTCGTTTTCTTGTTCATCCCCGTCTGGTTACCGACACGCGCCGCGGAACAACGGAATACTTGCTACTAGGTGCGCACACGCAAGTGCTACGTAATGAAGTTAAGTGGAGAAGGTCAACTTTGAGTGATCATTATAATATGTAATAATTTTTCTGTAACTATATTCTAAAACTGTAATACCGATTTTATACTTTCCTAACTTTTATCTTCACTGGTTGTGGGGCATAGCCGCAGTCGCGTGCAACAGTTAGCAAATAAAATATCCTCTCAACTATTATTTTAAAGCATAAAAAAAAAATACAAGCAAAAGGTGTAATAAAAGCGGCTACATTTTATTTATAATTACAATACTAATATTTTAATATGAAGAAGAAAATATTTATATATTTTTTGAATATCATTAAATTTAAATGATTTTTTTATAGTTTTATATTCGCTTTTCTAACCTAACGTCAAAATAAACGCGATTAAATTATGTATTATCAATAAGACTTTTACGTTAACTTGTATTGTGGTAGCTATCAGTACATTTCATTGGGGAAATGGACTCGGTTGATATTCATTATACAGGCATCTCGCGACATTTTTCCGGTTAATGAGCAAAACAAGATAAGATAAGCATAGCTCATGTCTTGATGGATTTTAAAATATTTGAAACATCGTCACGAAAATCTCTTTAACTTAAGTATTTTACGGAGAAGCAAGCACGTAAATCAAACTTAAAAATCCTACTTGCTTTCTGGAAGTCTGGAAAATAACACGTCGTAGCAGATGCACGTCGTAGTCTTTATAATAACTTTTAATAACAAAATAAAAACCGCCTAAATCAAAATTGGTTCAGGCGTTCGGACGCTATAGAAAGAAATGAAGAGATTACATACATAAATGTGAACCATGGAATCATAATAGGACTTGTTGGTTTTCCATTTGTCTGTATAACAAAGGATTAAAAAAGAAGGGCAAATATTAAAAAACATCTGAAGTAGGTACTGAGTTAAAAACGGGAAAACAATAAAATGACAGGTTATAGAAATTCTGTCACCATGTCCATATCATATAGTTTATTTCTAGGAAACATTCATAAATAATATGCACTTACTCGAGCTTATAATTGGTTCCTTCCTCTATTTTCCTAAGGAAAGTGAGTTTTTCCAGTGATAAAACAACTTGTCATGCAATTACCTACGTAATGTATCTGTTTCAATAAATCAGGTTCGGAATGGATCTATGACTGTAAATGGATTAGGAACAGTATCGTAATGAAATAAAATAGATAAATAGCCTGTGAGAAGATTACAAATTATAGCTTTGTATTTGAAACCTTAAATCTTGAAGTATCGTAGGATATCTTAATGGAGTTATTTCCAATTGATTTGGGATCGAGATTTCGGAAATAAAAATAGGGAGCATATTAAACACTCCCGAATTTGTTAATGGAAGACTTTATCAAAACTACAATATTCTAACATAACCTGAACTACTTCAATGATGAGGGAGTTCACTAAATTTAAAACTACCTACCGAAATTCTTAACTTCTTGCCGATCCCGCAAACTTCGCTCTGCAGGGCTAACTTATGAACCTAAGTCGCACTTAAACGTATACAATAAAACAAAAAACATTCAAATCAGTCGAGCCGTTTAAGTGCAGTTCAGTAACATTTGTATCTGTCACTGGACACCTAAACGGCTTCACTACCATATTAGATTGTCATATCTATGACAGTCATTATAAGTTATTTGCCTCGGGTGAAAACCTAAGCGCCGAAAACCGCTGGACTGAGCAAATTGTAACATGTCTGTGTCACTGTTTAAATAAACATTGCATAACTTATTAATACCAAATAACAATGACCAAGACCTACAACTTGCGTACAATAAAAATAAGTAATAGTTCAATACCGGTTCAAATATACAAATGTCGTAATATTGAGACTGTGTCGTGACCAGTCTATTCATGCAAGCTATTATACCAAGGAGACGTTTGGGATTATTGAGGAATGCATTTTACGCCTGAATGGCGATTGTACTGATGATTATTAGAAGGTGTTGTCGGCAGAAGGACAACAGGTACGATGAGGTACAATGGAACAGGGGATAGCTTGTAAATTTTAGTCAAACTTTGATGGCAATAGCAATTTTAGTAAAGGCCGGTTTGTTCTAGGCACGTTAATATTCTGAATCTATTTGATGAGACACAAGCTCTCTTCAGTCACCTTCTTCCATACCATGCGGACTGGGCAAATTTTCCCACGTTTTTATACAATCACTTTTCTTTTTATTGTTGTGAACTAATAGGTTACTTATATATATCAGATTTTGACTGCACGGATAGCCGAGTAAGGTCGGTATCACCACGCCAAACCCACTGCGCGTCGCGGTTTCGATCCCAGCGTAGGAAAAGTTTGTGTGATCCACGAATGCTTGTCCTGAGTCTAACTGTGAAATCAAATGCGACACAAGGATTGAATTTCTTAATGCGGGAGAAAAATAAAGAGATGAAAGTACTAAAATGCAAAGTTCCATTGTATTGTTTCATATATTCGTTACGTCACAATTTAGGAAGGGATCGCATTCATAATTCACCAGCGTACTTCGTAATCTCCAGTTACCATAGAACGTAGAATCAAAATTACTTTCATTTGGTCATAGCAACATAGAACACTTTATTCCTGAGACATTGTTTGAGCTTTCAATTTATTGTAATAAGGGTTGTTTTTCCTTGGCTATTTTAATATGATGGTAGACTGGAGGTGCAGGCGGTCATGTTTTGATACGCTTATTAGCGTGAGCGGTTTAGATAATCGATAAATATAGAGGGTAAGCGCAAGGATTTAAACAGAATTAGATTTGTTGTTTCACTATTACTAGCTTATTCTGTTGATAATTCTCTAACTAAGACGTTATAAGTGCATCGTGCCGTCAACATGGCACGGGGCGGAGGCAATTCATCTAGCACGATGCCTATACTAGCTTTTTAGAAAATCTTTTCTATATCCGAAATGTAAAACATAGATTGGATGCAATTTATTTAATTACAAAAAACATCGAAATACAAAAAAATGCAAAGACTTAACCTAAAATGTGTTATTTCATAATCTCTACATAATTCTATTCAAAATAATAAAATCAATGCCAAAACCATGAAGAAGATTCACAAAACAACATTATTCATTTTTCCTATTTTACTCCGCTTCCTACAAAACTTCAGCTTAACAGCTTATCACCTTTTAATTATAGTGTCGGTAATTATAACTGATATGTTCAAAATGCGGCTAATAGGACCTCGGCGGTAAGGTCAAAGTTACTTGTTGAGAATAATAGACTCACGTTACACTTTATTGTTACGTTATGATGTATGTCTGTAACTGTCTGTAAGATAATAAGATTCAATGAAAAAAATCACACAAAGACTTTACAAGTAGTTAAAAATGCGTTGCATCACAGTGTGTATAAAAACCACACAAGTGTGGGTCTGCCTTGCGACTGCGCGGGTTTCGTACAAATAGGCTCTATTTGAGTCTACTTCAATTATGATCGTAAAAACTATTGATAAAACTCAATCTTATTTTTTCTGTGTTAATTTTCAGTGGCTTTCACGGTTCATGTAATGTAGCAACAGTGTCAGACGAACAGGTAGACGGACAGAGGATAGTCTTTAATAGAGTTCTGTTTTTACCAGTGCATACGTAACTCTAACTGATAATAGGCGGCTTTAGATATATTAGGAAGGACAAGGTCTTATAGAATTTACTTATAAAAATAACATTACTTACCAGTAGGATTAGTTTTGGAGAAATAAAAACAGCTTTGTCAATTGTTCAATAAACTTACACTTTTTTAAACATATTGTTAAAAAATATCTACGTACATAAATAAAGCATAACAATAATTATTATAACCATTTAATGACCTTCAACCGTCCATGGTCAATTTTATCCAGGATGACAGACAAATTGTGGTATGCTGTGTTTCCGACATAGAATAACTCATAGGGCTGTCACTGGCAAGAAATAAACAAAATTATAAACGTTAAAAGTTACAAAAAACTCCACGATTTCAAATTTCACTCCATTCAAATCTTATCAAATCGGTTTAGCCGTTTTTAAAGTTGATAATTGCTTTGTCGTTGGGTTTTAAGCTATCATAACAATCCTGACAAAAAAATAAGAAAAGTGAGTGTATAAAAATGTAGCAAAATACGGATTTTACGACATCAATCCCTCTGCTACCGCTATAACAACGATCGAAGTGGAATTCACCATTTATTTCCTTTAGTCAAGAGCATTTCAGCATTACACTCAAAGCGCACATACCTAAGGTTGGGTTAATAGGAGTACGTGAGTAGGCTTTCAATCGTTTTCTACCTTTTGACAACCCTAACAAGTGAACACTCTCATCTAATGACTTCTAACTGTGTACGACCATTACCTAAATTTTCATCGTTTTGTGCGACGTAAAAATATAGGTAACTAAAATGTCGCCTTTCAATGTAATTACAGGATGTTTAAAAAACCCAACTTGGTTGAGATACTTTCTTAGTGTTCGGGTTAACATCGTAAGAAGCCTACCGTCACGTCCTAAGTAATTGCGAGGTGGGAGAGAGATGCTACTTTCCTCAGTGTCTTGCGCTGTCACGCTTCCACAGCCATGATAATACTACTTGAAGCCGTGGTGGTAGACCCTCAGAAAATTAAATGGTACAACGGTTTACTAACGCGAAGTTATCGGGTTCTCCTGTCTAGTTTCTGACGCAACCGGAGTCATTAATCATGAGCTAAGACGGTAAGGTATAATGGGGTTGATATATCCTTATTGAACAAAAGCCTCAAAAAAAGCAATATTAAAACAAAATAAGGCGGTAAGGTACAAAGGCATACTGATTAGGTCTAAGTGAGTAAACCGTTGTATCATTAAAGAAAGTATGGTGTCTTAGCTGTTTAAGCCATTTTCTAGTTCTTTAGATACAGTTAGAATGACTAACATCAAATTAAGCCTAATTCGAATGACGCAGATACAAAGTGAAATCAAAGTTCGCAAACGTGACTAATTCTTTGCTGATTTCTTTTACAAAATACACACTAACAAGATACATGACTTGACGTTCAACAAAATGAACAAAACGTTTTGTCAAATTTGATCAGCGTCTCGTTTTTTTTTCTCTGAAACTCGAATGAAATATTTCTATAATAACTTTAGTGAGGCGGAATCATAATTATTTATTTAACAGCGATTTACTCGCGCGTATTTATCAGGATAACCCGACTAGTTTTGGACCCAATCGGAGACCTTGTTCATGAGCTAACGCGTCGTCGGGGTCATGAGTTGACAGTTTTTAAATAAAAAATTATATATAACTTAATACTGAAACCAGATGAGAAATTAGTCTTGCTGGTTTTGCAGGATTGTGAATTTCGACTAAAACTTTAACAATTTATCACACCAACAATTTATTCACAACAAGTGATGAACATTCTTATCTATTTATTTGTTTAAACTTTTACGTACAATTGTGGTACATAAGGCGGACTTAATGCCGCGAGACATTATCTACCAGTCAACCTTTGGGTATAATAGAAAAACAGTTGGAATAGGTACAACAGTACAATACGAAACAATTAAAATTACTACATACCATAGCTTACTTACTTATTTTAAACTTAAATCCATTTTTTTATGAGAAGTTGGAGGCCTTTACCCTGTGCAATCTGAAACAGGTTATTAAAAAAGTTTATTAATTATTCGTACAACTTTCATAACATAAATATTTATAATAATTTTATCAGTGGCAGTTCTATAGGTCCATTGCAATGGAAGGCGGTTCCTATGCTATTTGAGCACAATAAGAACGTGCCAACTCTGAATAGCACCGAACATGTTGTAACTGAAATTTCAAACATAAAGTTACATAACACGGCAATCAAAATACAAACAATAGGATTTTCTTTTACACTATCTCACATATTAAATCAAAATTAATGTACTTTCACTATGTAAGAGAGGAAAAGTACAATAACACTGTTGTTACCTATTAATTTTGGCACATTAATAACGTTTCGGTCGTGTGTTGATGAATTACACACGAAATTCAACTTAATTGCGTTGACTTAAAGACTTTTTAGGAATAATGTGTGATATACTGTACAGTTAGCAAAAAAGATTTCTTGCAAAATTAGATTTATAAAGTTAGGTACTGGGAAACATCAAAATTATACTGAAATCTTCTAAAAACCAATATACTTTTTTTGAACAACCGAAATTCGACGTAATTACATTACTTAATTTAAAGACTTTATTTAGAACTTAAGCGTGACATACCGTGCAGTCAAAAGCAAAAGTCCACAAAAACCATCACAAACAAGTCGACATACAAAATGTAGAAGTTTTTTAATCATATTTAGAAGTTTGTACGTGCATTTGTTCAACTACTGTTGGCGCTAACTGTACACTCACCATGAATGTGGAAAGAGTTGGAACATTGCAGCACTCACTAAATATTCATGATGTTACATTACACAGGCCGAATGTAAGCCCGCTGTTACGTTTTGTTCTCCTAAATGCTGATTCTAAACCATAGAAATCTAAATAACAAGGTAATAGAAGTGCCAACGCCGCGTGACCTTGTCGCCACACTGGTGTCTTGGACGACACCAGCGCGCGAACTTACGCTCAGTCGCTCGCGGAACGTCGTCACAGCAAGAACCACTAAAAATGGTGTTTTGCGGGGTTTCTCAGGCTGGAAATTCATCTGTATCGTGTAATAACATAAATAAATAGATAACATTTTATCGGTAAGTGAATTATTGCAGTAATATTGATGTTATTGCAAAATTAAATTTCAAAACATAACCTTCATTATAAACCATATTTATATCGCACCATCCTGCAACAATTGCATTCTTTACTAATCATTGCCTCTGCAGTAAGAAACTTACAGAAATGCACCGTTGTAAAAAGATAAATGTATAACGAAAAATAATATTTATCAATGCGATCGTATTTGTAGTGGTACGGCCGCACAAAACTGTCGGAAATAGTGATGTGGTTAAGTGCGGACAAATTATCCAAAATGAACATTGTATACGAAAAGTAACAATCTTAATAGTCGTTTGTTTTTGTGAACATATTATTGAATATATTTTTATTTCAGATTCCCACTGACTGAAATAAATACAAAAGACAAGTGGATGTCTACCACGGGTAAACGAAATTGGTACCCTACAACTTAGGCCGAATATTCACTATGAAATTAGTTGCATGCTTGATAACTTGCCGCCCGCCGCCGCCCGCGCCCCTCTCCATTTTTACGGCTCGCACCGCGCTCGCAACTGAATGTTTCAAAAAGTACGCCTTGCGTTATAGCATAGCATTGAATAAAAATTGCAATTTAAATTTATCCAAATCTCATAAATACCTATTTTTCTATTATGAACGTTTACTAGTCATTGGATACATGAACTGGGCTGCTTTTGTAAGACGACTAAAAAACCACCGTAGGTATATACCAAACCTACCTACCAAGTATTCCCTAATATTTTTTTTTTTGTCAACCGACAATTAGCGAGTTTTTTTTTTTTTTTGTAAGTGCATAATATAGAAGAATACAACAAAAAACATTGTCACTCATAATTTCGTCTTTCATTATATCCGTAGTCAATCCCTAGTGTAGTTTACGTAATCACTACGACTAACGCAAAAAAATGCAATGACTGTGTGAGTTAGTGAATCCATACAACGACAAAGTCAACCTTATTGTAATAGATGTACAGCCTAGTGTTGTTTGCTTGGTCTTCTCGATGTTAATGTTTGCGTGATTGCGTAGTTATTTGCTGTGAATGTGTTGAAGCCCCGCCCACCGGCGACATGCGTTTCGATAGATCGCCGCGGTGTATGCCATTTCTATTACCTTGTTATTTAGATTTCTATGTTCTAAACAGATTAGGATGTTACATAGCTGTCTAGACTGTGGTTAAAAGAATAACTGTACTACAGAGCGATAATTTTTTGTAAAAAATAAGTTATGTTTTTGCATCAACGAGCTGTATACAAACCTATACTGTTTTCTCGACAAAATGCGCACATATACCTATTAGATATCGATGTGATTGTCAAGTGAAGTTTTTGGTGCATGATGCGTGAATATTTATTTTCTTTAAACGATTCCATCACTATGGAATTCAGTCATTGTGTCGCGGGGGTATTAAAAACAAGCAATATGCACAAAGACACCTAAACGTGGGACAAACATTCGTGGATCACACAAACACGCTTATTGTATGCGAGGATCAAACCCGCGACGTCGCACGCCGTGGGTTGTTGGCCTCAACCACGCGGCAATCCGTGCTGCATTTACATTGCGTCCGTAATAATGGGAAAGCTCATCAAACTGCATTTTCATGTTTTCGTAATAAGGTTTTGAGATGCTGTTGAACTTTCAAAGAAATAACAACGTGAGAACTGTGTGAAGATGACTCCTCCATAGCATAGTAGCATTTTGGTATATGATTCTGTTGATTAAATGCCTCTTCTGATAAAGCCTAATGGCCTTATAATATCTATGGGTCAACACGTGAACGAGTACTTTTTTCCTATGTAAGTTAAGTGCTTCTTCTTGCCTCCTCTTACAAATTTTAATATTAGGAATCCATTTTGTCGGTGGCGCTTTACAATAATTAAAAAAGTACATATTACTTTGAAATACCGGAGAGGAGCTCGTGGCTAAGCTATAACCGCATAAGTGAGTCGATCACAGGTTAAACTACGCTTGACGCGGTCGATCCGGAGATGAGTGACCATCTTGGTCAAAACGAGTTCCTCCGTGTTTCGGAAGGCACGTTAAATTGTGGGTCCCGGCTGTTATTCCTACATCTTTAATAGTCGTTACAGGTAGTCAGAAGCTTGAAAAGTCTGACATAGGCGGTCGCTCCTTTTAAAACACTGGTACGCAGCTAAAACCGGTTAGACTGTAAGCCGACCCCAACATAGTTGGGAAAAGGCTAGGCCGATGATGATATTAATTTGAAATACCATTAATATTTTACCAGCCGTTGGGAACAAACCTGGACCACCTGCATAGAAATCCATGCAAAAAACTGCAAGGCCTCCGCGGCATCATTAGTAACACCAATGCCCATTTTACTCGACCCACGAGTAACTATTGAATGCCGTTACCAAATCCTAGCAACGTATGATTTAGTCTAAAACCAACAAAAATATAAGATGTCTTAGTATTATTGCAAAGAAAACGAAAGCTAAAAGGACCTTGGAAAGCTATAATAGCCATTCTCAGAGCTATACTTATGTTATAATCGTATGACTAACAACTTTCACTGGGGTACCCCATGCAGTAACCGCGAGGCAATAACACTCGATAATACTCGAGTTAAAACGTGTTGAAAGCTACTTCTGGTATAGAGATCAGTCCGTAGAAATATTGTGTTTCTTCCTTCATATTTTATGTGGTCTTTGGCATTCAATTCTTAGCTGTTTTACGTTGGAATTCCGCGTCACTCATTAAACTGACTGAATCTGGACAGATAGCCCAGTGGTTTAAGTTACGCAGAACCCGTCGTGCGAGTCGTGTCGTGGCTTCGATCCCCGCGTAGGACATGCATTTGTGTGATCCACGAATGCCTAGTCTGGGTGTCTTAGTGCATGTGATTTGAATGTTTGTGGAACCAACCGCGACACAAATATTAAATTATTTGGGGCTGAAGTCTTTTTCTTTAATGAGGCTGGCGGACTTTTCTGGGCCTACTGCTGCCACGCCAGGTATTGCGCTATCAAGCTTTCACAACCATTATAATATAGGTTAAAGCGTGGTGGAAGACCCTCTTAATTTCTTAACACTAAAGATGAGATTCAGTAAAAGCTGGGCAGGTGGTTGAACCGGCATAGTTTGGGAAAAGTTTTCACAGAAGTTTCCAATTATTAGATTTGGTAAGATTAATATTACTTACCTACCTGTCAAGTAAAATCGGGAACGATACCTATAAAAAAATAAAACAAAGTAGCTCAAATCACATATTATGCTAATGTCTGAAAAGTCAACTTGCATGTCGATGTATTTTTACATTTTTCCAACTGCACAAAATCAAAACTAAGAGATGGCTATTAAAAAAGCATGAAGACATAAAACATCATCACTCAAATAGCACCTACTTGCTAACTTAACACATGCATAGAACCTTTAAGTTAAACAAGTAAAGTTTCTAATTATATGCTAACAGAACAGTTATCGCGAATGTGCTAATATGATTTAGTTTTATGACCGGGGTCTACCTTCTTTAAAGTAGGTACGACTCTTGCAGTGGTGGGAGTGAGACAGCGCACTACGAGTCATATATCGGCATCTCGCTTGCGCAACTACAAGTCCTTTTCATGTACTATACGCAATATCATGTTAGTTTTTTTATACTTATGTTGTAATAGAACGTTATTTATTATTTGCTTCACTTTGTATTCAAATGAAGTTATAAATTACGCCTGCCGTCAGTCGTTACAACAAAATGTCGAACCTAACAGTAAGAGTTTGTTTGAGATCACACGTATTTTAGAATGGACTGATATTCTTAAATGACACTAGGACCTTTAATAGAAGTGAGGCAAGAGACAGATCCGAATTCCAAAAAAAATAAGGCCAACCGTTTACATCTTCCTTAGGAACTAGAAACTGGGATTTTTGGAAGGAATACATGCAGACTTTAATTTGTAGTAATTTTTAATAGCGCGGAAGAAAATTTACTTTGGAAATTAATTTTTATCACACATAAACCACGCCCAATTAAATAGACAAACACAAATCAAGTCGATTGTCCAGCGACCAGCGCCAAACCTTCTTACTGTCATAACACAAGTTTGACCGACTTTGTTAATTGCCTGCAACGCAAAGGCTAATTGAAGAAAGCGTTCGCTGCATAGCACTCGAACAATTACGTGTGCTTATCAAACCATAGCGGTGTGCAATGCTTAATGGGTATTGCAACCCGGTCATGGTTACAAGGTTAGTTTTTTAATGAAGCGCCCATTCCTTTAAAACGAATATCGTTGGAAGTAAATGAGATTCTTGTGCTGTCCAATGGGGTTATCTCGGCCAAAAAGTCAGACAGACTGTGTCTTTGTGAATGTGAATTGAAAATCTGCAAAACACCCTGTGACAAATTTTTAAATATGTTAAGGCGTTTAAAAAAAACCCTCTATTAAAAACAGTTGCCATTGGAGTAAGAGCCTATTTATGTATTCATAATTATTATTACTTCTAGTCCGTAAGGCCCAGCTATCAAGTAAAAGATCCTGCACCCCTATCTACACCTCCCAAATACTACATTCTTGAGGTTTGAGGATTCCTCAGGAGACAAATCTTTTTATGAATTAGATATGGATATACATATATTATATGAATATAGTCTTACTCTAGACAAGCAAGCGATGACAATAAATAATATTTACATAAAGAAACTTCAAGCAATTACGCAATTAACTGCTTCAAATAAAACAAAACTATGTCTTACATAACCCTTCTAATTACTTGCAGTAACATACCTAGTTACTGTTATTGCACATTACATACGTAGAACGTACTTGTCCCATATGTTTAATTGGCTTGCAACCCTTAATTAAATAATTTCGCAGATCGTATCATGGATGAGTAAAGTAACAAGGACTTTGCAATGAGGTTTTGTGGAAAGTCTACTATAATTAAAAATAATTGCAGTGTTAATTTGGTATGCTTTAAGAGGAACTCGTGGCTAAGTTTCAACAGCACAATTTTAACGATCGGTCGATTTAGGCTGGCATACGGTCGGCCTGTTGATGGGTGACCATCTATATCAAAACGAGTTCCTCCGTGTTTCGAAAGGCACGTCAACTTTTGGTCACTTTGGCAATCATTACGGGTAGTAAGAAGCTAGAAAGCCTGACTGCTATATGCCAGTCCGACATAAAGTATGATGTAGCTCCGGTAACTGAGTTGAAGAGGTCAGATAGGCAGTCGCTCCTTGTAAAACACTTAGCAGCTTAAAAGCAGCCGGTTAAAATGAAAGCCAACCATAACTTAATTGGGAAGAGTCTCGGTGCATTATGATGAATTTGTAATTATTTCTTAAATTACGGTTTTCTGACGCTTTACGGGATCGCATGACTAGTTTCGAGTAATTCCACTCGTAGCCCTGCTGCCGCGTCACTGGCTATTAAGGTTTCCGGTTGAGTTGGAAACTAGTAAGGCAAACTAAGTACGCGTAATTAAACCGTGATTGATTTAACAAATAATGTTCAAAAATGAAAAAATAAGGTAAAAAAGTAAACGTAAATAAAATAAAATTACTAAAAAATACGACGTTTATAGAATGGAATGAATTCACATACTAAGCTTTATTGGTAGTTATAATGCAAATCGAAACAAAAAGTAAAAACTTAATAGTAGTTCGTGTAACTAGCCAATCATTTAGTTTTTAGACACATTATCTTATCAGATCACTAAGACACTAACAAGTAGTAAGATTGATGAAGACAAGTATTACGTACAAAATAACAAATGACCTGCCAAAATAGGCGATAAAATACAGAGTTTATTAGTAACTTGTCTGCATTGCCTCAACTTTTTAAATATAATAGTGATAATAAGTTACTATGTTAGAAATATTAACAATATCAAACACTTAACCAGAGTGTTACCAAGGCAAAATAAACATAAGAGTGCGCTTCTGCCGAGGATTCCTAACAAATGTGTTTTTGTATACTCCTAGAAGTGTTATTTATCTAATCTTAAAGAACTTCGCTTATAAAATCGGATAGCCAAGTGGTTGATATCACTACGCCAAACCCACTGTCGTAGAAGTGTCGATCCCCGCGTAGGACAAGCTTTTGTATGATCTAAGTTAAGGTGTCTTCGTGCATGAGACTTGAATTTTTTGGAATGCGGAAGCCGATTGAAAAAAAAAATGTACTTAAATACAAATACTTATACATCCAAGAGGAGTTTCTTCAAGAAGTATGTTTATATTGTTTACCATAGAGAAAGATGAAGCCACCATGAAGTCACTCTCCCTAAACTGAAATATGTATTATTATTTAAAACGTGGTATGGGCAGGCTTTCTAACTCTCCTGAAAGTATTACCACATGCACGAACCCAAGCGATGAACACAAAACGCAGGCCAATAAGAAAAATAAAACAGAGCCTCCCATACAAAGATCATCCAGTTTATCAGAGGGGCCAGTAAAACCAGGCATATTGAACTTCTTCCACAAGCACCCGACTAACACATCGAAAAATCAGGAAAACAAAACTAATAACATATAACAATTAAAGGCCCCCTCCCACGCGCAAAACTATATTGAAAATAGACTAAAAACTAAACATCTTCCAAGCCGGCTGGTCACCGTGGAAGAATATGACCACAACCCTCCAAAGATATCACAAAAAGAGAATGAAGAAAAATCAAAAAGAAACAAAGAAAACCTCTACATAGCAACCTTCAATGTTAGAACTCTGCTATCACACGAAAGAATAATAGAACTGGAAAAAGCATTAACACATATAAAATATGACATACTAGGTATATCAGAAGTTCGGCGCCTCGGAAATAATATAAAAGAATACAAAGAATTTATTCTCTGCAGTACAGGGCAAACGCAGGGTAAATATGGAGTCGGTTTCATAATTAAAAAATATCTTAAACAATATATAGAAAGTTACATTGGGGTCTCAGAACGCGTAGCCCTGCTAAATCTGAATATGCCAGGAAAGCAATTCACCGTCATGCAAGTATATGCCCCAACGGAAGCAGCAGATGAAGAACAAGTAAATATTTTTTATGACACCATCTATGACAGAATGGATAAAGCATACGAAGATTTTATTTTGATGGGAGATTTTAATGCCAAAATTGGTAAACCACAAAAAGATGAACACTTAATAATGAAACGGTATGGATATGGAACAAGAAACTCACGGGGTCAAAGACTTATAGACTTTGCGATGGAGAACAGGCTAGCTATCATTAACACCTTTTATAAGAAAAGAGATCAAAGAAAATGGACATGGCAGTCTCCAAATGGTCATAAAAATGAAATAGATTTCATACTGTCCAATCATCCTCAATCATTTCAAAACATTGAAGCAGTAAATATTAACTTTTCATCAGACCACCGACCACTCAGAGCCAAAATATCACTCAGTAAACCTGTGAAAACGCGAACCCGGTTTGTGAATAAACAAAATAGTACCCTCAAAAACGAAGAAGAAATACAAATTTATAAGGAAACCTTGCAAACTAAAATAACATCTCTACTCAACACCGAAACTACTATGACAGTACAGGACTACTACGATAAAATACTTAATTATATAACAGACAGCTTACAAGTCGCACGAACGTCACATTCAAAAAAAGTTTACAATGTACTCACTGAAAACACTGAAAGACTTTTAAAACGAAGACAAGAGCTACAAAGAACTAAAAACAAAACGCGAGCCATGAAAAATGAACTCAGAGCTCTTTATAAGTTACTAAGCAAATATATAAAAAGAGATTATAAAAACCATAGAATTAATATCCTTCAAAACCATTTAGAAAAAAGTGGCAGTCTAAAGAAAGGATATAAAGCGCTGAGGACAGAGAAAACATGGATTGACTGTTTGAAGGAGTCGGGAGACATTGCTTATAATCGAAAAGACATAATCAACATTGCTACAAACTTTTATAAAAATCTATATAGCACACCGGACATAGCAAGAGAAACAAACCACCTTGAAAATTCGCAATCCCACTTAGAATCAATAGAAATTACTGAGATAATTGAAACAATAAATAGACTAAAATCAGACAAAAGTCCAGGATCAGACAATGTTACTAACGAAGCCATAAAAACCGCCTGCTCTATACTAGCTGCTCCACTAACTAAATTATTTAATTTAATTTTCGAAACTGGTGTAACACCTTCGCAATGGTCTGAATCTAATATTATCTTGTTATACAAGAAAGGAGACCCAAAAGACATCAGCAACTACCGGCCGATAAGCCTTCTACCTAGTATTTATAAACTTTTTTCTACGATAATAAATCAAAGAATTAGTACCACACTGGAAGAAAGTCAACCCATTGAGCAAGCAGGATTTAGGAGAAATTTTTCAACTATAGACCACATACACACATTAGAACAGATAATTGAAAAATACCAAGAACAACAAAGACCGCTGTATATTATATTCATCGATTACCAAAAAGCCTTTGACACAATCTCGCACGAAAGTATATGGAACACGCTAAAAGCTCAAAATGTAGAACAACAATACATAGCAATACTAAAACACTTATATAGTAATTGCTCAAGTAGAGTCAAACTGGAAACGACTGGCCCAATCTTTCCAGTCAAGAGAGGAGTCAGGCAAGGAGATCCGTTATCCCCAAAAATATTCATTGCGATATTGGAATCTATCATAAGCAAATTAGATTGGAAAAAATGTGGCTTATACATTCAGGGAAAATACCTAAACCATCTACGATTTGCGGACGACTTGGTTTTACTTTCTGAATCGAGCCTACAGCTGCAACATATGATAGATACTTTACATACAGGAAGCTGCAAAGTGGGATTAGAAATGAATATCGCAAAGACCAAAATAATGACCAACTTCAAAAAATCAAAAATAACAATCGAAAATGAACCATTAGACTATGTAGATCAGTATATATATTTAGGTAAACAAATTGGATTCCACAGAGATAGAAATGAAATGGAAGTAGAGAGAAGAGTAAAACAAACTTGGAACAAGTATTGGAGCTATAAGGAAATATTTAAAAGCGAAATGCCTGTCAATTTGAAGAAAAAAGTCATGGACTCGTGTCTCATTCCTTGTCTGACATATGCATGTCAAACATGGAAATTTACCAACAAAGTAAAGAATAAAATCAACACATGTCAGCGGGGAATGGAACGCAGTATGTTAAATATAAAGAAAATACAAAAAATAAACCACAATAAAATACGGTCAAAAACACAAGCTATAGATGCTCTTAAATACAGCCAAACGCAAAAGTGGAAATGGGCTGGTCATGTAGCACGTCTTAAAGATCGTAGATGGACCAAAACAGTAACGTCCTGGAAAGGCCCACCGGGTAAGCGATACAGAGGAAGACCGCTCACTAGGTGGGATGACGATATTAAAAAAATTGCTGGTCAAAAATGGCAACAAATAGCTCAAGACCGAGAGAAATGGAAAGCTTTGGAGGAGGCCTTTACCTTAAAGGGGGTTCCAGTATAGTAAAATCCTACTGTCTTCTTACTTAAAATATATTGGTTATATGATAGTAAACTATATATAAGAATAATTTAGGTTACATTATAGTTTCTGTATTTTTAAATTTTTTCTATTGTAAAATAAGTAGGCATAGGTTAAAAACAACATAATTGTAAGTTATTTCTTTTGTTAAACTGGAAATATAAAGGCTTTTTTATTTTTATTTTTATTTTATTTATTATGGGCAGGCTGCCAGTTATGCAGTACCTATTGACTGATATTAGATATGTATTTTATTATTTCGTCATATCCAACAGCTGTCGCTTAACTTGTCAGCTGCTATAGTAAATTACTAGTTTCCGATTAGACAAACGGAAATTGTTACTTTTAAAATCTCGTAAAAACAGCATAAATATTAAACATACAGTAATATTTATTCATAAATCTAGGTTACCTAGGTTGGACCACTTCTAAAACCTAAATCAAGTACCTAAGTACTGCGTATCCAGTTTCTTATAATGTGTAATAAGTGGTTTGGTTGAGGTGGAGTTAATTTAAAGCTTTATGCCACTATACTGGAAAATGTAGAAGGACCAGTCGGTAAGTTCGTCGCTTTTGTTTTGAAAATTGATTGGAGTTTTTGTTGGTGGCCTATATAGGCATGAAGTTTTGGAACCGTGACTGTAGAGTCATTACTCTAACGTTTTTAAAGTACCTGGAAAACGGCCTACTTGAAATAAAAACGTTGAATTTTGAAATGGATGAAATCAATAGGAGTTTTTTTTTGTTTTTGAAAAAATTTGTTTTTTTCACTTTTCAATAAAATTAAGTAAAAAGCTTATCATGCATACCGCGAAGGCTGGAGACACAGAGAGAGACTACAGAGTACCGCGGTATAGGGAATCGTGGAAAGTTACCATTGGGTACGTTGATATTCCAGTTTTTTCTCATACTCATTTTTAACACAATAATTTAAAACTCTGGACATCTTGAATCTACAAACGGCAGTCTTTAGATAATTACCAACCGTTTATTTGATATCCTTTTTAACAAACTTCATGGGCATGACAAAACAAACCTTCTGTACTTCAAACCTTACCGCATAATATTTAAAGCTTTACACGAAGTAATGTTACGCAAGCCGAATTCTTGCAGTAATCTAGGCGAGCCTACAGCACTATAGCTACCAGTAGATACCTGTTTATTGTCAAAACTGGAACTGGTTTCTGAAAATAATTACATCGTAAGAACGAGTTACGAGTACGGCTTTATATTGGAACGACAAAATTGTAGGATATCTTATCGTTACGTACTGATTTGTTTGTTAAAGTACTCGATATTAATTTGATTTTGGTGTTATTTGAAGGGTTTAGATTGAGAAGTAGGTCAGGGTATTGCAGTGGTATGTAGATGCAGGCCTGCTTAGTTCTTGAGTCAAGAATCTCAGTAGTAATAGCTATGGATTTCAAGGACCGGTAGGGTAGATTTTCAATAGGGGTTTCTATTCAATTTACCGGTGAGCTTGACCTTTTTTGTGACCCACCACTTGTTTGTTCTGTTCGCGAAATGTAAGTAAATTAGTTTGTCATAATAATTTAGAAAAGCTAGAAAGCTATAGAAAAGCGATCACTACACAACTGTTTTTAATTACACGCAGATGCAAAATAAATGATAATACTCATCAAAAAATTGTCCTGGGTGGGAATCGAACCCAAGAATTCCGGAATAGCAGTCACGGCCCAAAACCACTAGACCAACAGTCCTGTAAAATTGAATGTTCATGAAAAACTACGCAACACAAATTTCTCTATAACGACACTATAAAAATTAGATCTTACTTTTATCAAGGCTCATTAGCTTTATGCCTTTATACATAACTGCAATAATATCTCAAAATCTAAGAAAACTAAGGTTTCGTACAATTTAACAAACCTCGTATCATTACAACAGTTACATAATCATTGTAATTCATGTAATTGCGAGTCGCGTCATGATAACTGTTGTTTTGACGACTCACGCGCATGTCTCGCATCTGCGTGCGGTCTTTGAAGATGACAGTTTAATTTATGATTTCTTGTAATATGAGGTAAAACAAAATTTTCTCATAAAAAATGAAGTATTAAACTCACTTTGCATAAGTGAGAACTTACCATAGCGTAGATGTGTAGGTACACGGTTTTATTTTTAATGAGCAAGTTATAGATTTTAATTAGTTTCTTTTCGATAATAATGACGTTTTGATACCACGAGAGAGAAAGAGAGACATTCAAGTTAAAAAGAGCCTGAAAAAGGCTAAAAAAATAATTTTGATTTTTGTGTACCGGTTGTACTTTATAAAATACTGGCCGTGTGATATTTAAGAAAAGGAAGAGCAGCTATAACAAGACAAAAATCTATTTCATAATTTTAAGTAAAAAAAAATACATGATCAAAAAATAAAAATTTTTAATATTCACACCTGTTGATTTCCCCATAACATATCTCTTCCTTACCACATAATTTAAACAACAATACAAAAGTCAACCTTCGCACATTATCACATACACACAAACAATACATTTGTGTATAATTTAATAAGAATTAGGAAGCACCATAACATTTTGATGGGTGGTTTCCTACGAATTAGTGTAACAATAACATACAACCTTTAAGAGAGGTCGGGTAAACAATTATATTGTTAACGCGTTATAAGTGATTGGTGAACAAACAATGGTTTGATATTGTTGTGTCATAGCTAATACTTTTTTGTATTTATGTATAATAATGGGTATCGTAAGATAATTCGCTCGCCTACAAATTTTCTACGGCTGGTCACTTATAGGTACCTACTCTCATTAAGATGCTTAAAGAGGTCACCAATCTTGTCACGCGAATATAAAATATAATAAATCAATAAAGATTTCCGGATCAAATTTAATAAATATGAGTTTCAGTGATACATTCATAATGCAAACATATTATATCTGATTATAGAAAAAAAAACAAGATTTTCTAATTTAAACTAATATAAAATAGTTGGGACAAAATCTTAATAGTTATAAATTATGCTTATATTATAGGTATTTATGTTAATCATGCTACTTTATATTTGTATTATAGTAAACCCCACCAGTCACACAATAAATTAAATTAATCTTTAAGTTTATCATCAAAAAGCTTATTCTGCATACATATTTTTTCCTCTCATCAAAACACGCAACCCGGCAATGATTTGTTCTTAATATATTCAACCTTGCAATTAAATTACTTCCCTTAATTTTACAAAGATTTTCCAACTGAGATTAGACACATCACCACAAAAATTTCAAGATTTTAATGAACTTAAAGAAGAATTATGGTTATTTAAATTATTTGATTTAACATATATCATTTCCTACTTCTTTGAATTTACCGAAGTTTACCTAGGTTGAAGGATGTCGATAAGGTTTCAAGGTTTTTTGTACAAAATTTTGATCTGCGTTTAGTTTTCTGCGCCAATTTTTCTTCACCATTAGAGCACTTAGGAAGCAGTGAAGGGTGGGCGAACCAGCGCGCTATCCAATGTCGACTTTGTCTTTCAAAAAGTGCCTTCTCTGAAATCTTTGATCTTGATTATTTTTAAATATCAGTTATATTAAACTAAGGTGTAATGGCCAAGAGAGTACAGTTATTAAACAAATTAAACACAAACCAACTTGACGGAAAATTGACCATAACATTCCCCATTTTCCAGACATACATTGTATCAAGTCAGTTCAATTATTTAAAAAAAAACATAATCATGTTGCCAGCTTGGGGAAAAAAAAAACAAATTGCTTGTCTGCCACCAAAACTAAATTTCAAAACGTAAATAAATCACTCAACTTTGATTTTATTGTCGTTCACTTCGCAAACGTAGTAATTGTACAATTCGCAAAGAATCGCAAGGCTGCTAAAGATATTATCCGGCTAATATCACCGACAAATTGCTACAGGCGCACACAAAACTGTTAACGGTCCTATTTATACGCAATCAATGTTTATACCTACCTATTGCTGGACTTGTAATATTATTTCATGAAAATTAAAATAAAGAATTATAGCTGAGTGATGTGGTTTAGCCACAGTTCTTTTCCTTCTTCTATTGATATAAGCATTGTATTATTACTTATAGGGACTTCTTTGATAAGTAGAAAAAACTGAAACAAAATACAGTCTCAGTTTTCGGTAGTTGATTCGAGTCCTGTCTGTATTTTTATGTTTTTACTGTATTATTTGAACTTCATTCAAATAAAAATATTCTCCTCTTCGCGTGGCTTTCTGTGTAGTTAATAATAATAAAATAATTTCAGCATTAAAACATTCAATGAACCTTCTCAAATGAAACTAAATATCTATGATTGACACAGCAATAAATTAAACGAATTCCAATGCATACAATTTTAGGTATAAGTTCAATAATCTCGCCTACCTGAATTATTGCGACAGCGTATTGCAGATAATAATCTATGCTTCATAATAATTACAGACTTGCCAACGCGAATAATGCCGCAACTTCAACCCATAGATGTTTGTCACGACTTCAGTTTGTTTGGTATATATGAAATATTTTTATAGTTACTATCGTGACAATTATTCATTATTAAATATTCGACTTGCGACCCCGCCGCGTCAGCTTAAAGACTCCCGTTGGGTCCGAAACTAGTCGGGCTTTCCCGGTAAATAGGCGTGAGTAATCCATCGATATATGTATGTACTTAACATTAGATGATGTTTTCCAAAAGAATAAATATTTATTTATTAATTTCCTAAATCACAAAATTATAATATTATCTACGGGCATAATACATAAACTAGCAATAACCATTATAACCAAATAAATAAGTACCTTAAAATAGTCATTTATTATTGTTCTTAAAACCACAATCATTTTATATTCTTACAAAACCCGGAACTACTAAAACTTGTTTGCCTGTCTGTACGTCTTTGTTCGAAACATTATTGTGTGAAACGTTAACATCTCGGAATTTTCGTTTCGCATCGCCTCTCGGCCTTTTAATTGCAGCTTTTGGTCTGACAAAGGTGGTGGCGCAGTAGGATTTGTGTATGTTCAAGCTATTGTCGTAAGGGCTTCGGCAGAATAATATTAACATTAAAATTTAAGTAGTCAGGCTATTTTTATATGTGCAGTTCAATATCCCGTTTACCCCAGCCTGAATTTAGTGTTTTTTCCCCTCTATGTCGAATCTCTTTACGTAACGTCGTTCTTGCAAAATGAATCTGATTTCAGGCTTTATAAGACACATAAGTTTCCATCTATAAACCAATCACAAGTTTGGCTTGACCCTTTATATCGACCAAAATTTCATGCTTGCATTTAGCCAAAAGACCTAAAATACAATAAATATTCACGGTTCATAGATAACATTAATTACCTACCTGTATAGCTACCAAGATTTGAAGAGTCCAAACCGGATACACGCGAATTTGATCATCGTTCTAATCATTACATAACACTTATATTTCCGTAGCTGCATCTAATATTCTTATTTTCAAATTATCTCCAGATCCTACCACCACATTTTAAAGTTAGACTGTTGGAGGAGTGAGAAAGAGACACCGTTCTACGCCGTGTAGAATGCCGTCTCGCTTCCAAAACTACAAACTTATTACGTTTAGTAACGACGGTATGCCCCCAGAACTTATTCCATTAGTTCTTGTAACTATGAACACTGCAGTAAATTAATTATTGTCGGCTTTTCATGGTGTTTGTTATTAACTTGCTGCGCTCGTAACCAAGTGCAAAGACCTTTGATAAATTAACAATCGTGTTAGCCGTGCGAATCATCTGTAAATGACATAACTTCTTTTTATTAAAATTGTATTATAATGGTTTAGACGTGATTCGACATGTTTTTCAAATAGTTGTAGCTTATCGCCCTAGTTCCACTCAACGAGATGGCAGGCAAGGAAACTTAGAAACATTCCTGATGTTCTGTAAAATAAGGCAATTTCTATCGCAAGTTAAAAAAGAACTTGCTCAGAATTAAGCTTCCAAATTGCGATAACATCAAATTTCTTTGATAGTTTTTTGAATCTTATAAGACATGGAGTATGAAACAAAAACAATAATGCAGTCGTGCTATCAAGAATGGCAAAAAATATACTCAACATTCGATTCCTAACACAGCACGACAAAACTTTAACATAGAGCAAAGCGTGACGGATCGTGAATGGGCGTCATGAATGTATCCTTGGCAGATTGTCAAGGCGAACGATTATGCTAGGATAATGTCAGTTCAGCTTTCACCTGCCTTTTTGAAGCCTTAGAAGTCACAGAATTTGTGGTAAATAGATTTGCTTGATAGGTTTTGCATGAGTTTAGGTAATACGGCAAAAAATAATGGGACGCGATTACACAAAAACGTTTGTCCTAGACGAAATCGAACCCGCATCACACCGCAGTCGTATTTGGAATCATAACCGATACATCACACCATATTACTAGACGTGCAGTCATTTGTCTAACAGCTTTTAGATACAAGAAATTATTAATAACTAAAAACTTTTGGTACAATGTTCATTAAAGTGTCCTTATTGGCGAAGAAATCGCCACTGTCGAGTGATATCGCGCGAAAGCGCCTTACCAATTTTAGTAATTAGTAATGATTTAATTAGTCTTGTTTATCAAATTTTCTGGCTACAGTAATTAGTATGCTACAAAGCAAAGCATCTTTCAAATTTCTCTTGTGAGAAAGTGTAACACAAAGTGATACACTCTCAGTTTTACAAGTGCGAACGAGGATGTATACATGTAACACAAGCTATTTATAAGTGTGAAGTGGTATCCATAAAAAAATAACGACAACTGTACATCTATTTATACGTATAATATAGAATTTATCTGTTCTGGAAATGTCCACTACTGAACATAACTCCCTTATGTTACAACACGACGTTTTAATAAATCATAGAGTTTATGGTAAACTTTGTAATTTTAATAAGGGACCCACTATGTAGGTATTGCTAAACCCAAGTAACTTACAACAAAATATTCGAGCAATTGCTCTCCCCAACACTAAGTATTATATAAAAGAAACATCAGACAAGCAATCAGTCCATGTCAAATATCCATTGTACAAAATTTATGGACTCATCAAAACAATTACACACTTTCACACTCAGCGCAAACGGTACGGAAATGAGATGAATTTGATAATTACTAACGAAAGTGAACTAAATTGTTGATTGTGCTCGTAAAAGCTGAACGAACGTCTTCGAACTGGAAACTTGTTGGGTTGTTAGCAATTAGTTACTGGAATGAGAATCAGGTAGGTGTATGCAAGGGGTATAAGTAGAACATTCCATATACCATCTTGACGTTTTGTGTTTAATATCTCTGTATTTTTCAACCTATTTCTTTAGGACTTGAGTCATAGTGTGTGTTTAGAGATACAAACTCTCAAACAAAAGCAAATAGATCCATATAAGGTCTAAATAATCTTTCAATCGTGGATATTGGCTCGTCAATCATAGTTGACTAGAGACACTAGACTAGGCTGTTTTGAACTTGACAAATTCACAAAGGATCTTTGATTAATAATAAAAATATTTTTACGTGAGCACGTGTTGTTGTATCCATTTTCCCTACGCAATTAGGAAGAAACCACAGTACTGCATTTATAGTCAAAGAAGTACCAGGTATTTTCCCACAGAAAAAATAAGATAGTTATCTCAAGAGTCAATGCAAATTTATTTGTTAAAAGCCATCGAAAGAAACGGTATCTAATCAAATAATTAACAATACGTATTGTAGATTGATTCAAGATGCAAGCAAAAGCGTTTAAAACAGTAAATGAATTGCATACAAAGTCTTTCTGGACATTGTTTCTGAAAATCATAAATTTATTTTACATTTTGCTGTGTAAAAAAATGGCTCTGTCGATTATAATTTAAAAAGACAGATCATACGATTTTTTTCCTTATTTCTCAATCCATTAATAATTACTGCCTTCAGATCAAAGATATTCTTCACACGAACAAAATCGAATAATAACTATGACTCTGTTAGCCTAATGTCCTAAGCCTACATCCTTTCACTTGGACAGCAATTAAGTTCCGTTTAATCGCAAAACTCCGTGCGAAAAGCATCTATTGTCAAAAATAACGTGTCGAGGCTACTCATAAAAGCATTGGGAGACAATAGCTATTTAGCTAATATTATTTAAAATGCAAGGCTGAATGACAGTCGCGTGGAGAATTCATGCTTCCTACAATTCTGTTTGTCTTCTGTTTTATTTTTATTTAGGACTAGGGTATGCTAATGAACTTCATTAAATATTGATACAGTACTTTGGCATTGAACTTGATATTAAACACCTAGTTTGGTGGGTTAATAAAAACACCTCAAAAAAAATTGGATGTTACAGAATATTTTCCTAACATTGTTTTGAAATAGAGAAAACCCTAGTAAATGCTTACAAGAAATTCTTGAACTCGACTTTAGATAAATACATAGTCGATACACAATAACCATTTTTTTTCATTTGTTACAGGACCACACAAAACAACTGCTGGAACACTTGACTGAATCAGAAAAGATATTCCTATTTGGTGTCAACCCTAACGGTGAGTTCGCTAAATCAGTTCACACCAATTAGCCTGATACAGCATACAACACAAGAGACACTGAAGTCAATAGCGTTATCTATTTAGAACACATTGCAACACTTTCAAGAGCATACGATTATGATCGCTTACATGTCACTGCGAGAATTAAATCCATTGTTTAGCTCCGCACTAAATAATTGCCCTCTATTATTGCACGTTATCATAGTAATGTTCATTTATTTTCGTACAAGGGTAATATTTGGATTTGATAAGAATGACAACTGGTATTCTAGGTAATGATTAACTGATTTGAGATAAGGGGTCAAAACGAGAGATGGTAGCAGTGATAGTGGTATGGACGGTGGATGGCTATTAAATTTCAAAGGTCGTAAGTTCGAACACCTGAACGCACCAATTTTTGTTAAAATTCATGTGCATATAAAAAGTAATAAACTCTCGTTAAGAGTGTAAAGGAAAATATTGTGAGAAAACCCCGTCAGCTGAGATATTTTTAAGGGTTGTGTGTCAGATCAGGCTTTACGGGCGGCTACTAAGGTTAATCATCAATACATACATATTTACGGAAATTCTGCTATAAAATGTAAACTGACAGAAAGTGAAAATTCGACCATACGTGACTTCTAAAAAAAATTGGAAAGTGAATCGTATTATTCCGTGAAAGCTACAGGTAGTAGGGTCTAGGCCGTCTAGGGTATCAAATAAGGTAAATTCAATGTGTCAACATGTCGTGGGAACTCGGATCTTGATAAACAAGCCGCGGTTAAGAATATAGGTAGGTAATGAAGATTCTACGACTAACACTACTGGTTGAATAGGTACCTATTAATTACCACTTAACTCGTTAGTACAATCTCCACAATCTCCAGCAATAAGCAATTCTCGAACTATTATTTTCTCTCGCAAATATTTAATTTCATATTTTGCCGGAACAAGTGAAATTAGAAATCGTCATATTCTTTAATAAAAATCTTCACTACTTTAAACCCGGTACTTACCAGGTATTTAATAAGACTTTTCGTTTTCTAAATAACTTTCTTGTGGATGATGCATTATTAAATAATGCAACGGTAGTCAACTGACTCCAGTCAAATCCCGAAACTAGTCGTTCAATCCCAGAAAATAGGAGTGATTAAACTGGTTCGTCATTTAATAAAGACTTTTTTCATAATTTTGTTAACAGAAGCACAATTCGAAGTAGCACATCTCAAGCAGCCAAAGCGTCGTAAACGCTCACTACTATACGACGATCAAGACCTAGTCGGGCTGAAGAAGCATCTCGATGTAAAGCTCAGCCCAAGGAACAGCTTCCTAGACCCTCAGTTCCTGCTGATGAGACGGTGGTCCAACAGCACCGAGGCGGTGCTTGACCAGCACAACGATGAGGAGTTGGACCAGTGTTATTATAGAAGTGATAATGCTGCTCTTTATATTTGTGATGATGTGGTAAGTTTTGGATTCTATAATTGCCTTTTGGAACCATTGGTTTTTGCTTTAAGTTTTTAATTTACCTTGTCTAATGTCTCTGTCAATGTGATTTATAGATCACTTTCGGATACCTTCTGAGATTTATAACTTAATTTATTGCAAGGATGTAACAAAAAACAGCTATAAACACTTATGTCATTATAATACTTTCGTTTCGGAATTCAAACCCATTTTAAAGAAATTTTAATTTCAAGCAATTAAAGCAAGACAATACAAAAACGAAATTGCACTGTCTTATAATAATTATGTTTTCTTGCAGAGGGGCTTAGTCAGATCTAATGATACTTATTATTTCATTCATCCACTGCCAGAGAGATTCCACGATGACCATCAAAAACCACACGTGATAGTCAAAAAACAAATCAATAACAATGAAGAAGACAAATGTTTAGAAAGTGACCAAGTAAGTCCTGTAGGTCCCGAACCTATCAAAACATGGACCAAGCATAGAAGAAAAAGAGAAATAACAGCAGCAGTCAACGAAGTAAATAATAATTTAGAAGGATTCAAAGTAAATTTAGCACATAGGAATAAAACTCTAACAGATTTTATACAGAAACTATCAAATGGATCAAATAGGCAACGAAGAGCTATTCTACCAGCAATATTTGTTGAAACAGCAGTATTTGTGGATAGGGATCTGTACAAGCATATGACGATCAATTTCCCTAAAGATACCGAGAGAGAACTAGTGAGATTCGTCCTAGCTATGATCAATGCTGTACAACTACTGTACCACGACCCATCTTTGGGAAGGCCAGTGAACTTTATACTGAAAAGACTGGAAATTCTGCACGAAGACCCAGCAAATTTGAAGAGACCTCATGATATTGATAGGTTTTTAAGTAACTTCTGCACTTGGCAACGACTTGAAAACCCTCCAGGAGACAACGATCCCCTACACTGGGATCATGCACTCATATTAACTGGACTAGATTTGTATGTAGTCAATAAGAATGGAAAAGTTAGCAGTCAAGTTGTAGGTGAGTTACAAGTTCATTAAGTTGTACCATAAAAATTAAAATTACTTAACCATTAATTAATACTCATTAATACTTATTAATACTCAAATGTATGGAAATGACTTTTCGTTTCGATAAGTCAGACTTTGACTTGTCGTGTGTTTCCTTATAATCGTATCTTGAGTATAATTTTTCATTGTTGCAATATATCGAGATACCTAAAATTTCCTTAAAATTATTTTAGTCCAAAGATTAAGAAAAATAATTTCGCCACTAAGCAATTTCAAAAGCAAAACTAGACAAGTAATCTCATAATACCAACTTAATATTATTTTAAGTAGTTTATAACAACACAATATTACGCTTATAAAATTTGTTATTACAATTCGTGACGCTTTCGTTAACGACATTAAGCTCTGCATCCAATTGCTGCAATGCAGTTAAACTGAGATTAAGCCATCAAATTGGATTGCAGTTGTAAAATGGTTTATGATTTCAACGTTTCTGAAATTACAGACAACCATTACATTTCTGGCTGATTGTAAAAGGTTTAGATATTGGCTTATATACAATAATTGTCTCTTGGTTTTGTTATTTATTTTATTCCTAATAATCGAAACACGTGCACAAAGACACCTAGACTCAGGACAAACATTCATCGATCACACAAATGCTTGGCCTCCGCGGGGAGCGAATGGCCTGTCTTAATTATACGCCCTGGTCATGAAGCAGGGATATATAGTGTTAAGTAACTGACTCGAAAGCAGGTTTATAACTAAATTCAAACAAATTTCGATCTTCAGGTTTGGCGCCAGTAGCGGGAATGTGTACAGTCACGAGCAGCTGTACCGTCAACGAAGGAAGGCACTTTGAGAGCGTCTATGTGGTCGCTCATGAGATTGGGCATAAGTAAGTTATGGTTTAGTACTAAGTTGTTATATTCTTCCCACTATATGTTAATATCATGTCAAACTATTTTTGAATCTCCTATGTATACATTTGTCTGTACGCTTCTATGCATTAAAAATACCAAACTGGATATACTTGTCGTATCCAGCTTCTAGTTGAAATATGAATAATAAATGGTTGCCTGTGTGATGCTCGTAACAGACACAAGTATAGGGTATACTTAAATTTATGTTTCACCGGAGACGTAAATCTGTTAAACAAATTCAAAACTTGATCGCATAAACAGTCGAGGCTCGGTACAATCTTTATACTCTGAGTGATCACAATAGTTGTTCTCAATTCAATCAGGTTTTAACAATCACAACGATTTCTAATCAATCTATTTTAAATTGCTCAGGTTAGGCAATTGTTATCTTACTTTCGACTGGTATTACTTGTTGTCAGATGTATACAATGGAATCGTGTCAAGACAACCCTATTAATGTCTTGACCAGATATCCGAGCGGTATAGGCAACCACTAAATTACCAGGCCGGGATCATAATCCAAATCTTTGATCATAGCTCTTTGATTTCTCGTAATGACTTCGTTTTCTATTCCAGCCTGGGCATGCGTCATGATGGGCCACTCGCTGACAACGGGTGTGATCCTAGCGCGTACATTATGAGCCCTACTCTTGGTAGTGGCAAGATCACTTGGTCACAATGCAGTAAGAGCTATCTACAGAAGTTTTTGGAGTAAGTCTACCGAGTAATAAAACACGAGACTCTTATGTCAAATTGGGATAGCTTGGCTTAATTTTCTTGATCTTGATGTTTCTATTTGCAGCACAGTTCAATCTCGATGCTTGCTGGATCATGGAAATTCGGCAGGACAGTTAGATCACAGTGCTGAAGGGATTTTACCAGGAGAGAGATTTGACGCTGATCAACAATGTTAGTACATATTTTTTTTATTATTCTTTTCAAAAAGTTTGGAAAATCTCAGAACGAGGTCTTTTAATAGTTCTAATTAATAAATTCATACGCCTGTAAAAAAATATGTTAATTGCAGGCATGCTAAAGTATGGCCGAGGTAGTCGCCACTCAGGCGCTCAGAGTCTTGAAGATATTTGCCGAGATCTCCATTGTCAGCGCGAGAGGTATACTTGGACCTCCCATCCTGCTCTAGAGGGAACCCGCTGTGGAGAAGAAATGGTAAGTTTATTGCACAAACGTCACTTTAGGTTGTCTTTGATCTTTTTCCGAGTAGTAGTAGTAGTAGTAGTAGTAGGAGTCAAGCGATTGGCCAATCTTTGAAATATTTACACCAAGTTAAATGTATTGGTCTCGATATAAATTATATTTCATAACAGTGCGTTATCATATTACGTTTCCACTTTCGACACTTTTCAGAAAAAAAAAAAAGAAACTAAGTCAAAGTAGTCTGATCGATTTGATTTTATACGTCTCAGATTCTTTTTCCCAATAGGAATTCTTTTTCTCAACATACTCAGGTATCTAGGTTAAATATTCGAGTCCTCCAAAATATATTCAATATTTCTACCATCCAACGTTTTCACAAGATAGATTTTCTTAGTTAACGACTTCCATTTCCGTCAGTACTGTCGCGGCGGCGAGTGCGTGGAGCGCGCGGGGTCGGGCGTGTCGCGCGGCGCGTGGGGCCGCTGGTCGGGCTGGGCCGACTGCGCGTCCGCCTGCCTGCTGGACGACACGCACGCGCCCGCCGCCGCCGGGGTCGCTGTGGCCACCAGGCGGTGTACGAGGCCACGGTATGTGACTACAACTTGAAATTTTCATTAAGCGAAGTATAGCGGGATAGTGCAATTGAAGCAATCACCAAGTTAATTTGCCTTCATTTTGACCCAACCATTTAACAATGCAAATACGAAATAGAAAGGAACCCGATAGAAGCGGAAGGTAAATATTTTACCCGTTCCCTCCCCCAGGGAGCTGATTTTCAAGAGAATATCCACGTCTTCCCGAAATGAAAATAAGGTAGGTGAAGGTTTGATCTAAATCTCAAACATGTTTTCTTACATTTCAGACATGATAACGGCAAGAATTACTGCATAGGACACGACAAGAAATATCAATCATGTCATGCTCAGCAGGTAAATTAATTCTTCTTTTTGTAAAATTGGGTCCCCCTCAGCTGAGTCTATTAAAGAAGTCGCGCCCAATAATATTGTTTATATTGCAGTGCAGCAACGTTCCTAGAATGACTGTACGTGAGTTCGCTGACCAGATCTGTTTGAGAGCGCGGGATGTGGACCCTGATCTCATCGGCACTGGACTGCAGAGAATCGATTCGGATGGTACAGTTTGTTATTATTTATCCACAAAGCTCGGTATATCGTAAACCCTTTTTTTATTCGCTCTCACAGCTTTCAAATCACTTTGAAATCCATCCATTTATTTTCTGCAACTAGCTTCCTTATAGACCTTAAAAATCACGCACTATCATACTTGCTCTGTATGCAGACGTGAGCAGTGCGTGTGCAGTATGGTGCGACACGCGCGGCGGCGGCTACAAGTCCCGCGGCTGGAGCCTGCCCGACGGCACCGCCTGCTCCAAGGTCTCGCCCATGTTCTGCATCAGCGGCGTCTGCCAGGTACACTACACCTTCAGTTTTTTCAATAGATCCGGGAACCTTTTGGGCTTATCGTGATGTGTTCAAGATTTATGTATGGTTACAAAGAATGTTCTTTTCCCAGAAATTCACTTGTTCCACAAACCCTGACACGGAGTTTTCTTTACGACCCGGAGACTGCGAATGGGAAGCTCTGAGGACAGCTACCCCGCATACACCACCGTAAGTTATATAAAAAGCTCAGCATGACATTTACATACATTTCGTTTGACGTCTGCGAACAATTAGTTGGATGAGACCCTGCAAGACTAATTTGCCCTAGTTCATCTTCAAATACCTTGTGCAAGTGTTCATTTACGGTCACACGACCTTTATGTGCAAAGTACTGGTACATTAGACAGCGTTCAGTTTCGTCTATCCTTCGACGTTACCTTAGTTTACCTGATTTCTGTAAATAAACTAAAAGTTAATGATGTCTCCTCTTGGGATGTCTTTTCTCTGGAAGCTCGCGGTATTGTCCTTCCTTGCTGCCCTTATACTACTCCCCTGTAAATCGATCACGTATCAAGTCTGACGGCTCACTTCCGTGGTCCCAGCGCCAAGTCGTCGGGCACGTGGCGGCGCGCGGCGGGCAGCCAGTGGCGCGCGGCGTCGGGCTGCCACAGCCGCTGCGTGGCGCCCGGCGCGGGGCTGCGCCTCGTGCAGGCCGCCGCCAGGACCAGCATACAGCTGTGCCAGCCGCAGCTGCAAGACCATCAGGTACGATACTATACGAGAATTACAACTATTGGGGCACAGTTATTCTTCTAGGCCTATCTTGCAAACAGGCGTCTCTTTTTTTTCGTGACACAACGCTAGAACTACTCAGAGGAAGACTATCAATAGAAAAACAGGAAAAAACCATTTTATCTTCGTTTTTCTAGCTTCTGAATTTAAGCTATCAGTAATTACTCAATCCATCTTTTACAACATGATTCAAAGTAAATTAACCATTCAAGGTTTATTTTAAATAAAATATTCCTGAGCTACCATATACATATGTTTTACTAATTTTACAATCGATATTTTCACAGGGTTGCACACAAAAGAAATCACCATACCAATACGCTACCATGGTATGCACGAAGTACAAGGACAGAGTGAGGAGACTATCGGGACTGGGTATGCAGATATCACCGGCTTTAGGTCAGTACCGATGACTCAACTTCATTTATGACATTTTTAAGTTCAACTTCGACATTTTAGGATTCATAAACCCTTGTGATTAATTAAATTTGTTGTCAAATCAACCGGTTTCGTTTGTGTATGGTTCACCGCAAGACAAGCTTCTGAACCAAGGTTTAAACCTTGACCATCAGATTTAGAAGACAACTTGTTAGTATGTATCAAAATAGGTTTTAATGTCTTGTAGCTATGTAATCTATGTTTGTCTCTGTTATGTTGATTGTCAAGTCAAATATAGTTCATGGAAAATATCCAACGTGTTTTAATAGGTTATGGGCCCAGTTGGGCATTTATCAGTTATTTTGTTGTTAAAATAGATAATTTGCGCTTGTTGACTGGCGAAACCATGAACTCGAATATAGCTAGTGTACCAAAACTAAAGGGCATGGAAAACTACGATAAATGTGGTGCCCGTTATGAAAGAAAATGGCGGATAAATTGCGTTTTCAATGTTTTTTATAAACGGAAGGTTTAGTTAGAAGGGTTGGTACACAGATAGCGGTGCCAGTGCACATATGACTGTTAACAAGGACGGGATTGCAAACATGAAACTATCACCGTGTTTTAATGGGTTGATTGTTCAGGAGATGTGGAGATCATGTCAGACTTGCAATGTCATATAACTGTGAAAAATGAGCTATACGTGCCTGTTTTGACTACAAACTTGTAATCAGTTAGCGAGCTTATCAGGAATGGTAACCAGGTTGTATTTGAAGAAAAGCATTGTTATGTATTTATGACGGAAGAGATGCTTTGGTTGCGATAGGTGACTTAACTGATGGGGTTTACAAGTTGAGGTTACAATCTTCAAGTTACATGTTGGCAGCTCCTGAAATTACAGGAAGATTGTGGCACAGAAGTGGCTTGCACATATAAATAGCCAAGATATGGAATGAATGTGAAAGGATAGAGATTGTGTAATCCTTCAAAAGATACTGTTATCACCAGCAGGGATGTTATTTTGATAGAAAGCGAGACAGGTGATAATGCAAACAGCCAGGAGGCAATATTGGTTCCAGATGACGAGAGTAATGTGGAAACACCAGAGATCAGCGTGGAGAAGGAGAGCAGAGATTCAATGGGGGCATCCTGTGTTCCAGTATTTGATTATCATAGTGATAGCTCTTCAGATTCTTCAGTATACACTGATGGTGAAGAAACACACATTACATGTATATCTTAGTCAGGAGCCAGAGCCTTATGAAAGACAGAAGACGCAAGGAAAGCAGCCTGATCGGTATGGTTTCAGCAACTTGTGTGTATCCAGTACTGTTCCAGTTTCTCAGGAGATTTCAATCTCACAGGCTCTGAAAAGGCCTGAGAAAGAGCAGTGGAGACGTGCTTTGGCTGAGAAGTTGCAATCATTTGAAGATAATGATGCCTGGGAGCTTGTCAAAAACCCTAGTGATGTATTTGTAGTATGGGAATGAGTATAATTCATTTAGATATAGTTACTGTTTTTCTAAATGGTGTACTAATGACATGTAAAGCATTTTAAGTTTATTTATATAGTGGGTGTTGTACTATGTCAGTAATGTTTTGATTATTTTGATAAGTGGGGGTGTTAGTATGTATCAAAATAGGTTTTAATGTCTTGTAGCTATGTAATCTATGTTTGTCTCTGTTATGTTGATTGTCAAGTCAAATATAGTTCATGGAAAATATCCAACGTGTTTTAATACAACTAACAAAATAACAGTATAAGTCAGAGTTTAAAAAGATTTCGTTCTGACCCTCAGTGTGTGTGTGTGTGAAAAATATATTATACTAATATAAGCCTCATAAATATTTCATAACTACAATAAAATATTTTATTCCTCTTGACATGTATTATTAATACATGTTTTTATCATCATTATTGCAGAGGATCCGGACAGGCCTTGTCGTATAGCGTGCCAGGACGAGCGCGTGTCACACCGGTTCTACCTGGTCAACGGCCACGAGGGCTGGTTCCCTCTCGGGACCTCCTGCGGGAAGAGAAACGCCTCGTATTGTGTCAGTGGGAAGTGCTTGGTGAGTGATATGTTTTAGACTTACTGTTGAGGAATGTTTATATTCATGTTTGAATGTTAAGCTGCAAAGAAGAGCAGAAAATGCTAAAATATTCATACGATTGTCTACTTTAGTGTACCTACCAACACATTTTGTGATATCTAAAACTAAAAGCAAAGGCTCCAACGTTATGCAATATTGACTGCTAGCTACAGAAAACAACATTGTTTTGAAACTTCAAGAACAACGAACTAGCAGACAACTGAAACCAATAGACGCTTTCATAGACATAACACCAGTTATCAATGAGGTCACCACGTCTAACTCACTATGCGCGTCGCGTGGCGGGTTCGATCCCCGCGTAGGTCAAGCATATATGTGATCCACGAATGTTTATTCTGAGTCTGGGTCTCACTGTGCATGAGATTTGTATGTTTGTGAAAACCCCGCGAGTCGTTACAAAAAAATGGCCGATGACTGAAACACAATTTCAAAATTATTGAACTTTTAATTACTCATCAAAAATTGTCCTCAGGAATTCGGTCCCGACAACACTCCACTCTCAGAGATGGTGTTCACACTTCCCCTACTGGGCCGTAGTAATGTATCGCGCAGTCTCCCACAAAGAAGTGCGCGACATAGACGCAGTCTTCGCGCGCAGAGGATCACGGTCAAAGCCACGCTCGACCAGCGACATCTAGATGATATTATTGCAAGGCTCAATTTGACACGTAAGTATTTGTAGTCAGTAGCTCTTGATGTCCCAATTTGACTTTTAGAGAAGATTTTTTAGGTGAAGTGTCTTAGCACCGTTTTTGTATCATAATTTATTTTGTAGAACAACTTACCTTAGTATTCATTCACGTACGAAACGCGCCCGCGAGTCAACGTGAACGAGTTCTTACTTTCTATAACAATGAGACTAATTAAAAAACTGATATTCACAACTTAAGTCTACTTTAATTACATAATCTATAACAACTCCATTTCGTAGTTAATTGTTACCCACCCAATTCGCATACCTTCAGACTAATCTATAATTAAAGTACAAAACATAACATTATACATACTTTCTTCCAGACAATATAAACGATCACATAACATACTTCGACGCGATACCAGAGAACATAGAAGTGGACTTCAACAACCCAATACACATAGCGCCAGAAGACACTCTATTACGGAAGCCGCCTCGACCGACATGGGATTGAACTCAACATTGTTACCAGTAATACAAATGTAATTAACCCTATGTATGAAAGGCTGATCAGTCATAATGGCAATAATTATTATTGGTGATTTAGGGCCGATTTTCAATCGCCAGATAACTTTTATCCGAATAATATTTTTGACTGACGATTGAAACAAAAGTCCTTAGAAAACTAATCACCAATGAGGATATAGAATGTCAAAGAGTGACTAAGTTTCAAAAGCTGCTAAATCACGTGATGTTTATGACGAAAAAGATAAGGGAATATATTATGATTCGTATGCCAAGGCGATAAGGTTGTTTTTTGAATAATCTACTTTTAAATAAGATGGCACTTGATGTCCTGGGCGCTGCTGGTTGGTCGTGTATAGTTTTATGATAGGTATTTGTGAATGCCAAATAATGTTGGCATTGCTCTCTAGGGTGTTTACCCAAAGTCAAGGATATTTTTTGACCAAATATTCGTTCTACCGCATGCTACATGATTTTAACAAAATTGTAGTATTCTATTTTACAAAATTCAATAAATGATACTTGCAGGTTCATTAAACAGTATTAAAATATCAAATTAATTGTAACATCTCCTCCATCAAAAACTGTTTTACCGACAACAACGAAACAAAGTGTCGGTAAAACAGTTTCTATCTTCAGTAACTTTCCTGTCACATACTTTTTCGTTAGAAAGTATCCGTAGTTGCTACATTAGATACAAATTAATCGTTTGCGGTAGAAACGACTGTCAAGACTACTGTTGTTCAAACAAATATAATTTTAAGTTGTACATACTTTTGACTAAATCATTGTGATCGTTTTAGTAATTTATTTATAGAACTTTTTATACTTTTATTATGTAAGTAGGTGATAAATAAAATAAACATATTTTATACAACCATTGTTTTATTGAAGGCACTTATTTGTAGCTGAGTTGAGCGTAAAATGAGGTAAGTTTTTGTATTTACTTATTTTGAGTACATCTTATGAATACAAATGCTATAAAATAAATTACATATTCGGATAATTGTGATGCAAAAATAGCTTATAATAATAAACATTTTCTGTATGTACACACAGGTTCTATAAAAGTTTCAACTGTTGTGTAATGAATAGCTAAATACAATAAAAACATTTGTATAGAGTTTTATATTCAAATTCATTCAACACTTAAAAAATTTGCTACTTTTTATTTAGAAACTTTGAGGTACTGAAATTACCAATCTTATATTACAAATGCGTCGTATAATATTGAGAAAAACAACAAACTTCCTTTCAAAGACAACATAATATAAATATCTCTGATAGCTGTAATAAGTGCACATGTATTGTGTGTTCATCAACTTGATACATAGAATATACGAAACGCGTATATAATCACCGAGCAAGCTTATTTTTATTAACAGAGGGTCTACCACCACATCTTAAAGTAATATTATAATGGTCGTGGAAGCATGACAGCGCAATACACGGCGTAGAGCAGCATTTCATTTCCACACCGACAAAAATATTACTTAAAGACATCGTAGCCTTTTCCAGACGTGGGATAGTTGTAGGCCGATGTTAGACATAGCTTTGTATGTAGATAGTAACATTATTATGGAAATACCTTACAGTTAGCATTCTTCAGTGCCGACAATAGACGAGCAGGATCCGTCAGGAACCATTGCCAAAGTTTTCTGTAGCATTGCTTGTCACCATTCTGAGGAATATATGATTCATTAATCTTCAATAAGAATTCTTTTATTTTTTCAAACTTCGTTTAATCATTCTTCATATTTAAATTATCGCGGTAGCCTTGCAGGAAGTACAGAGTCCATATCAATTTGAAATTTTAAAGTAGTAACATTTTTAAATATAAATCGTCACTGACAAACGGTGAAGGAAAACAACATCAGTAAACTTGGATTCCAAATATGAAAATATGGATTCACGAACCTGCAGTCAGCTAGCAAGCTACGTGTCCCTATAGAGGAAATTATTATACCCTCTATACTTGCCTTAGATGCCCCATTAATGGCAAGAATTGCTTTGCTATAGTAAATTTACCTTACCTAATGCACGCCATCGAGATCTATTGCAGCCGAAGATAAATTGGGAGGCCAGTGTCCAGCAGTGGACGAATATGGACTGAAGATGATGATGATGCAACTTACCTTAACAGTAGTAAATCTATTGCTGGCCTCGACAACTCTCTTATCGACAGTGTCCATGTGTTGTTTGAGCGCGTGTGTGAGCGCGGCCGCCGCGCGGTCCCAGGCGCGAGGCTGGGTAGTGCAGCCGTCCCATAGGGTCGCGCGGAGAGATTGCGTTGACGATTTACTGTACAATTAAAGAAAATTGTGTTATAAATACATGATGTGTATAGAAATGTGGATAAAATCTACCTAAAAATCTATTTCAGTCACCGGTGACTGAAATGCAGCATTAACATTCTATTGAGCTTGAAAACTTGGAAACAAGAAAAAAACAAAAATCAAATCAAAAATACACATTACACTATGCTACAAATTGTTAACCTAAAGTTAGAGTATTTTAAGGCTGGCTTCGTTGAAACTAGATATAAAATATACCTACCTCTGTCTTTCACATATGCATTTACTTTGTAGTATATTCTTCTTTTAAGGTATCCTAATTGCTTTGGGTTTGATGTATTTAGCTATAGAAAAATACCACTTCTAATACTTACAAATCATCAGACAGAGTTTCTTTCTTCTTATAACCATCGGCGACTGCCTCTTGCAAGTCCTTCACGCGATTCTCTAGCTCGCTGTATAGCTTCACTAAGGCATTAGGGTCGTTATTCCCTTGAACGCCTAATATGTGGAACAAAGACTCTAACAGTATGTCGGAAGATTGGAGTTTCATTTCACAAGCGTCGTGTTCAGCGCAAATCTCGTTCATAGAATCCTGAAAACAAGTATCTTAATAAGACCTTAATATTCGGTATTAAGTTCTAATTATGATCACAAATATTAAGTTCTAAAAGGAAAACTGTCCTCCTTTTTCTAACAGCAAGTGAATGTTTTGCCTATTGTCAAATCCCATATTTTTATTAGGTTTCCAGTCATGATATCGAGACGCTTTTCTTTGGTGATGAGACATGTGGACAATGTTCAGATTATTTCGCCGTGGCAAACGACGTGTTTCCGATTCTTAAACTTTGTCTGCTATAGTATAAGCCTGGAAACAAGTAACTTTTTTCAAGTTTCATCAAATTACTTGGTCAATGGATTTCGCATAAACAACTTTTATAAAGAGCACAATCAGGCTCCGGGGCACAATGATTTCGACCCACGTCGAGGCTACTATAATGTCGATCATCCTCGCGACTAAAAACAGCCCCACTGCTTGAGCCTAACGAGATCGCCCACGCATACTGTTCGACTCTGGCTACGTTCAAAGTGATATCTTGCAGACACTAGCACTACACTGAGGATGATATGTATTAGACACAAGCAGTATCCTGGTGAGTAGTTACCATCCTGCAGCAGACCGCCTGCGCCTCTGCCGCCACGTACCCCCGCAGCTGCGCGGCGAGCTGCAGCAGCTCCTCCAGCGCGCGCAGCTCGCGGCGCAGCGCCAGGTACACGCCGCGGTCCAGCAGCAGCGCCGCCTGGCAGGCCGACAGCAGCTGCGACAGGTCCGCGTGGACTTGTCTGGAAACGGGATTATTATTTCACTAGCTGTTGCCCGCAGGCCTGCCCGCTACAAACCGAAAATGATTCCAAGGGAACATAAAATCGGGAATAAAACTATCCTGTGTTAATTCAGGTTACATATTATCTGAGTACCAAGCTTTAATTAAACATCTATATATCCAGACACGAGCTTTTGCGTTTATATTATAGTAGAGTAGGATTCTGTGAGTGTAAAAATAATCTGACAATGACGAAGAGCTTGAGAAAGAGATACATAAAACTCAGCTTGAGTAAATACGAAAACTGAAACATGCATTGACCTGTGAAGTTATCACGCAAGAATTTTTCCACGTGCCGCCTTGAGGGTATAATACTTGCACGTTCTTTGTTAAGCAAAAACTTTCAAACCATATGGTTGTATAGCTGGAAATCTCTATGTTCTCAAGCACTAATGGATTCTTTACGTGGTTCAGCTATCCATTAACCAAGTCAAGAACTGACAATGATGAAGTCGCAGTTTCTTATTACATTTCAATATAAGTATAAATCCTATTTTTACTTACTGCCTAACAGCCAAAGCACAGCATGCCGTAGTCTCGACTGCTAGCGAAGTTCGTTCCTCTACCAACTGCTTCACAGCGCCGTGCAGCTGCTGGTACAATATGGCCTCTTCTTGCTCCAGCAGATCCACCGCGCTTTGTGCTTCCATGAGACATGAACTGAAATTAAAAATATAATTTAATACTTAGAAAGTCTTAAAGACTTCGTGGTTAAGCTGCAGCTACAAAAGTTGATCCATCACAGGTTCAACTAAAACAACACATGGATTGTTAAAACTTTAAAATGGTAGGTTGGGAGACAGGTTCCAATTTAAGTTGAGGCCGACTCCAACACAGTAGGAAAATGGGGAAGAATGATGACTTAGACTGGCTAGAGAAGCTGTTTTCTTAAACCCCTGACGGATTAAAAAGAAACATATGACACGTAAACATATAATATATGTTCATAACAATGTATGAACAAAATAGAGTATGGCAATGCAAAAAAATAGCTTAGTTCCAAAAAGCCTTTAATATGTGACCATACAATAGTGCTAATGCTATTCAGGACATGGTTGATATCTTGATAACCTTAATAATACATAGTCACAAGACGCCCCTATTATGCGATGGTCATAGAATAGTGCTTATGCTATCCAAGACTTGGTTGACATCTCTAATAAAATTAAACACATCATTAGAAATAATATGAAGTTCAACTTACGTTATTTGACTAGGATGAACATCCTTGTAGTTGGCTACTAAGGACACTTTGGCTTGTTCCCCACACAGCTCAGCCTTTGATTGTATGTAAGAGCACATTGCTTCTGATAATCTGGAAAGGAAATTTTAAAAATGTTGGTAGTAGTGGATGCATAGTCAACAGCAAGTATACAAGCATATTCATAGGACAAGCTTTGGTTATGCAAATGCGCACAAATGAGAGTTGATATAAAACAGTCTATTTGAAAACGAAAGTTGCTTCTCTCATCAGATTCGCTTAAGTTACAATAAACACCATTTTCTGTCATCCAAATGGATGGCTTATTGAATAAATTGTTCATTTCCATACATAGAAATAGCATTCAAAACATGACTAATGCCTGATTTGAATATTTCTGGTCAATAACATAAATTTCTCACCTCTCTTCCATACTCTTAGCTTCAACTAAGGCAGATCTCAATTCTTCATCAGAAGTGGTGTCATTTTGTCTCTTCATAAACTTCTTAGATGCGTACAGGTCAAAATGAGACCGGAACAACAGTTGAGACTGCCTGTAGGTCTCAAACGGACCAAATGTGAAGAATTTTTTAGCTGTCTCCTATTACATAAAATAAACACAATTTTTATACACCATTTCTACTTCATCTTGATCATCCACTTATTCTCAATTTATTATTGACTCTCACAGTTGGTTTACCAACACATTCAATTCATAGTGTCAAAAAAATATTTTTAAATCATTTCAAGACATATCATACTAGTCAAATAAAAGACTATCATTTAGTGAAGTGAAGTTAATTATTAATTAGTTTATTCCTATCCATTGCTGAACACCTAATTGTGCTTTTAGTTTTATAAGGCATTTGCATAGATAGTGGAGTGGTATAGGACATCACACTTCAATCTCTGATAATCCACAAATGCTTATTCCGAGTCTAATGTGTTTTCACATCGGACTGAATACTTGTAAACCTCCTATGCTTTTCTTAATTATCATATGATAATTTCTTAACTTACCTTATCACAATGACAGTTGCCATACATCTCCAAAGCATCAGAGATCACATCTATGACACCATTGGTGATGGTTTCCACCTCCTTAGCTAAGGACAGGCACTCCTCACCAGCTGCACTCTCATCCTCTTTGTACTGCTGGTACGCAGAGTTCAGTTTAGATACTTCTAATGATAACTCTTCTTTTACTTGTCTGTGGAAGAAATGATCTTGTATGTTTATGATGTGATGAGATTTTAGAAGAAGTCAGATACAGATGCTAGGGATTTTGTATATTATGATTGTGAAAAAAGAAACAGTAAGAAATTTGTTATTTAATTCTTGCATTCTTAAGACATTCATTAAATTGTGACACAATTATTATATAGCCTATGTTGATGCTTCAGAATGATAAAAGCAAAATAAACAGAATGGCTAGTATCACTTTTATTTTTAATTTCCACACAAATCAGGCATATCTTAATAGAAGTAATTTATTAAGTAATAAAATACATTCATAAAAATAACAAAATTCTTTTTTTGTTTTATAAAGTCTTTTCCAATTCACAAATAGAAGTTCCCATAATCATACTCACTCATTCTGCCTCTTCAAGTCCGCAAGAACTCTCTCCTGTTTCTCCAACACATGGAGCTGCTCCTGCATCATCTTGATCTCCATCTCCACATCCTCTTTGCCTTCCTTGTCTCCCGGCAGACATATTCCTTGGTACTGCTCTTGTATGTTTAATATAGAAGCTTCTAAATCTTCTGGGGATAAGAGTTGACCTTTCTTCTCTATGTCAATGAAGCTGGAAAAATAATCAGAGTTTTGTTAGTTACGCTCAATACGTTTTGTTATAAAATGTACTTCTTAAATGTACATCACATTTAAGAAATATTAATTATTATTGCTGGTTTTTGTTAAGTATTCTGAAATGAGGACTTTTAGTGCCAACATTTATAAGAATAAATGCGTGGTTTGCAACTCCCAAAACTGAATTAAACATTTTACAATCAATATCTACAGGAGGTCGGAGCAAACGCCGCCCAACACAAAGTAGAGAGTATAGAATGAATAATTCTACAACATGTGAGCCAATTTCAACAAAAACACAGTAATTTATAACTTACCGACATTCCTCTCGTGCAGTTAGAGCGTTATTATGATCCAAATTGTTGTGTAGCCAACGCAACACGCTAGCGAACTCGCGATCATTCAACATCCATTCAAACGACTTTTTGTAAGTCTCCACGCCCAAACTATGAAGAAATGGCACGAATTCTTCATCACTCATATCATGTATACCATTCATGATTTATATAATACTTTGTCAAATTAAAATTAAATGGGGAACCGAATTGAACATTCATAGGCCGTTGATGTTTTCGAAAAATCAAAACATTAAGTATGACATTGGATGCTTTAGTGTTGCAAGCGTGGAAATAAATAATGTACTAAAAACAAGCTAAGCTGTGGCTCAAAAATGACTTAAGATGCGTGCATTTTTTAAAGTTATTTTGTTCAACTATGTTTTTTATTACTTTTAAACTTACTAAAATATTTATCTTTGCCTTTTGGTATTGGTATGCTTTTATTTTAATATAATTATTTTCTAATCTACGGTGGTCGTTAAAAAACTGACAACACAGAACTAACAATCGTTTGCAGAGATAGCTTTGAGTTCTTGTAGTTGCTTCAAACCAAAAGATTAAAAATTATGATATCTTACTAACATTATGAACTTGAAAGTTTGTATGTATGGATCTTTGTTACTCTTTCACAATTTCACGCAAAAACCACTGAATGGAATTAGACGAAACTTTGTGCACAGATAGTTTCCAACCTGGATTAACGCATAAAATAGTTTTTATTCCGATTTTATGTTCCTATGGGATCATTTTCGATTTCCAAATCAAGCAAAAATTGTAACTATACTCCATAGCAATTGTCAGGCTACCTTTGATATGGACATTACCCTGTTTCGTCTATTCCGTGGTCATTAACATTTTGACGTAAATATGAACAGGTATTTTCTGTTTCTAAAAGGAGACTAAAATAATTTGTTGAGTATATTATTATTTCTGCAGATATTTTTGCCTGCCGGTATTGTTATCATTAATTAGTTCCCCACTGGGGCAAAGCTAGTTTTATATACTTACATACAAAACATAATAATAATAATAATACTTACCCCACTTAACCTTACTGATAGAGACCCACAGCGTAATGAACGTATTCTTGACAAGTCGGAGAAAATCACATTATGGCAACAGAAGTCTCTTCACGGGAGACATCGTCACGACCTGCAGCAACCACATGTCGACAAAGTTATGTCGAACGCATGGTTGCGACGCGGCGAACTCTTCCCGGAGACAGAAGCGTTTATGATGGCGATCCAGGACCAAGTCATTGATACGCGAAATTACCAAAAATATATAATCCGAAACCCAAACCAACGTACAGACATGTGTAGACATTGCCACGCTTCCTCTGAAACAATACAACATATTACCTCCGCTTGCAGGTCTCTTGCCCAAACCGACTATAAACACCGCCATGATCAGGTAGCTGCCATAGTACACCAACACTTAGCACATAAACATAGTTTTATTGCGAAAAAGTCTCCCTACTATAAATATAAACCGGACACAATTTTAGAAAATCAGAGCTGTAAAATATATTGGGACAGAACTATAATAACAGACAAAACTATCCACTATAATAGACCTGATATCACAGTGCATGAAAAAACTAGTAAAACTGTATACTTAATTGACATAGCTGTTCCCAATACCCATAATATACAGGCTACAATATCTGAAAAGTTGTCAAAATATCAAGATTTAGCGATTGAGTTAAAGCGCCAGTGGCGGGCAGAAACCATTCATGTAGTCCCTATCGTCATCTCGGCAACAGGAATCATACCGAAGAGTCTACAGCGCTGTCTTGATATTCTGGATATACCGAAGTACACGTTTAACACCCTTCAGAAAGCTGTGATACTGAACACCTGTCGACTCACCCGAAAATTCTTCACCACATCCGCCATCTCCACTGCCTATACTACACTCATATAAACTCTAATTGCACTTGACTAAGGTCCGTGTGATTAGATGTAAAAACCCCTTCAGAAGGGAGGACATAGTTCGTATAAAGTATAATAATAATAAAAAAAAAAAAACTTCGTGTCAACCGTCAATCATCTATTTTTTCTGAATATTTTTATTTTCGAACTTCTTTACGATAATTATACAATAAACAATATTTTTATAATAGTATATAGTAAAAGTGCACATATAAAACTCAAGAAACCATATTAAAATAAAAAAGTAAATAAAAATGAAAATCCGATGTACGATGACATATGTCATCACTATAAAATATGTAATTTACGACTCAGAAAACAAGAATAGATAAATGTTGACACGAAGAAGAGCAGCACGCCTTCCATCCCCGGGCTCGTCGCCGAGCTCCGCCTCGCAGCGGCCGCCGGGCCGAGGTCCAGCGCCGGCAGTTGCAGTCGCGTCGAGCTCCAGCGACGAGTACTACTCCCCACCGACGTCGCCAACACCTGTACGTCGGCCGGGGAGGCGCCGGCCGCCGAGTAGCTTGGCGCCCTCAGGCCAACCGGCCTCGAACAGGGCTCCCGCTCCCGGTGGTGTAGTGCAGCGCATGAAGTGGACTCGACCCATGAACGAGAATGTCATGCGCGCCTACTATGGGGCGACAGGGGGAGGAACTAACCTCACTGCGTACCGTGCCAGAATGCTCTCTCTGTTTCGGACCCTTGAACCGGACGTCGACGTATCGGCACAACGTTTGTCGGATCAAGTGCGAGTTATCCAACGTAATCACAGGTTGGATGACGCGACGCTTGATCGATTGCGCTCTGAAGTGCAGACTAGCCCTGTCGTCGTTACCCCGTCAATAGCGGAAGCGCCAGCTGCAAGCGCGCTGCCTGCCAACCCTGCTGACGGGGGAGATGATGACGGTGCTATAACTGTAAGTACCCAGTGCAGTGATCATATAAGGAGTACATTGGAACAGGCGGTTCTGGAGTATCGGTCAACACCCCGGGACCAGAGACCACGACTACCTCGCTTGCCCATGCACAACCGAAACAAGGCGCTAATGGGTGTCCTGGATTCGCTGCTATCCAGTTATTTTGGGAACAGCGAAGACCTCGGTGACACGCACTCGCTTCTGTACTGTGCGGCTGTTGCGGCGTGTCGTGTAGCTGGTGTTACCTTTCGAGATAACACAGCTGCACGGCCTAAGCAAGCGGCTCCAGCCTGGCAGTGCAGGATTGAGAAGCGTGTTGCTGAGGCCAGGACACTCATAGCCAAACTTGTTGCGTTTCGGGGCGGAAACACTCGCCCTAGGGTCATGCGTTTTGTAAAGCGGGCGTTTGCTGGGACTAATATTAGCCCCAGCGAATACACCGCCCGAGTTACAGAACGCATTGACTTTTTTAAGCAAAAGGTGTGTGCCTGGGCAAGCCGTATTCGACGGTACAAGACTCGGGTGGACCGATTTCACCAGAACCGTATGTTCCAAAGAGACCAAAGATGGGTGTACAGATCTTGGGAGCAACCTGCGTCGGAGGAGGGTGCCGGACGCCTGCCGGATGATGTCGCTACAAATTTGTTTTGGCGCAGCATCTGGTCGGCGCCTGTAACCCACTCTGAGGGGGATTGGATACGTGATGTTGAGCAATCGTGTGAACGAATAGAAGAAATGGGGGCTATTGATATTAGTCCCCAAGACGTAGCCAATGCAGTCCGTCCGTTGGCCAATTGGAAAGCCCCGGGCCCGGATGGACTGCATAACTTCTGGTTGAAATGGCTACCAAGTTCACATGGTTGCTTAGCATCCCAATTCCAATCTGCCGTAGACTCGGGCGTGCTCCCACAGTTCTTCACTACTGGTTCCACCCATCTGCTCCACAAAACAGGTAGTACCACGGACCCCAAAAATTATAGACCCATTACATGTTTACCCACCATCTACAAACTGCTTACATCCATTCTGAGAGAAAAGATTAATGACCATATTGAACGGTTTTCTATCATGTCTGCCTCTCAGAATGGATGTAGGAATGGGTCACGTGGTACTAAGGAGCTACTCCTTATTGATATGACTATTTGCCAACAAGTTCGCCGCTCCAAAAAGGGTGTGTCGACATGTTGGATAGATTATAAGAAGGCCTATGATTCGGTGCCACATGCATGGCTCATGAGGGTGCTAGAGTTGTATAAAATCAATACAACTCTACGCACTTTTTTGAAGTCATGTATGGGGCAATGGACTACGGTGCTTCACTATCCAGGATGTCGGGATATCCAAAAGAGCGGTCAACTTATTAGGATTGAGCGGGGAATATTTCAGGGTGACAGTTTGAGTCCCCTGTGGTTCTGTTTAGCCTTGAATCCTCTTAGCACTCTGCTTGAGAATTCAAGGCTGGGCTACTCGTTGCGGAGAGGAAGCCAGGTAATCTCCCACTTGTTGTACATGGATGACCTGAAATTGTTTGCTTCCAACAAGTTGCAACTGATGAAGTTACTGAAGATTACTGAAAGCTTCAGTAATTCCATCAGAATGGAATTTGGTGTTGACAAATGTGCAGTCATGCATGTAAAACGAGGTGGGATTGTAGAATCCCAGGGCATACAGCTCTCGGATTCTATAAACCTTAGGTCCCTCTCCTCAACGGAAACCTACAAATACTTGGGTATGTCAGAGGCGTTAGGCATTAATGTCGCTGACATGAAACAATCGTTACAGACACGTTTCTTTGGCCGCCTGAATAAGGTACTAAAAAGTTCCTTATCGGGCGGTAACAAGGTGCGTGCCTTTAATGGTTGGGTCATGCCAGTGATAATGTACTCCTTTGGCATACTCAAGTGGACACAGACCGAACTGGACGCCTTGGATAGAAGAGTCCGCACACTGCTCACCGCAAATCGAATGCACCACCCGCGATCATCGGTAATGAGGTTATATATCCCGCGAAAGTGTGGGGGTCGTGGCTTCCTAAATGCCAAGACCCTCCATAATCGCGAGGTATGTAACCTCAGGGAGTATTTCCTCCGAGTGGACGTGGGGATGCACCGAGATGTGGTGGCAGTGGATAAGGGCTTCACTCCGCTCTCTCTAGGTAAAGAGAACTGGCACAAACCTGTCGTACTAAGCGTCAAAGACCGCAAAGATGTATGGCAAAGCAAGGAGCTACACGGACGCTATTATCGGACCCTTCACGGGGCCGATGTAGATTTCTTAGCGTCCGTGGCCTGGCTACGCTTCGGAGATCTCTTTGGAGAAACCGAAGGGTTTGTATGTGCAATTATGGATGAAGTTATCATGACGAATAACTACCGAAAATATATAATTAAGGATGGTACAGTTGACATCTGTCGGGCATGTCACTGTCCCGGTGAATCCTTGAGACACATAGTTTCGGGATGTTCTCGTCTTGACTTGCTAACGGTGAATACTTGCACAGACATAACCAAGTGGCCAGGATTATCCATCAGCAGCTTGCTCTGAAATACAAACTTGTGGAATCTGAGGTGCCGTACTATAAGTATGTGCCCGACCCAGTTCTCGAAAGTGGTCATATCACACTGTACTGGGATCGATCTATCATCACTGACAGGACTATTGTTGCCAATAAGCCTGATATAGTGGTGATCGATCGATCAGAGCGTCGGACAATGATTGTTGATATCACTATCCCCCATGACGAGAACCTCGTGAAAGCAGAAAAAGAAAAACAATTGAAATATTTGGATTTAGCTCACGAGGTTGTCGACTTGTGGGAGGTGGACTCGGCAATCATTGTCCCGATAGTCGTAAGTGCCAATGGCTTAATAGCCAAGAGCCTCGATCAACATCTTCGGAGGCTCTCGTTGGGCGTCTGGGTCAAGGGTTTGATTCAGAAAGCGGTACTTCTGGACACGGCGCGCATCGTGAGGAGGTTCCTCTCTCTGGAGCCCTGACCACCGGCAGCTTGGGCCCTGTTCCCGTTGCCGGTTGGACACTATTTTTTATATTTTTAAATGTATGTTGTTTTTATATATATTTAAAAATGTAATTTATATGTATTTTAATGAAATAAAGGAAATAATAATAATAATAATATCATGGGACAACTCACACACGGTTATCTGATCCCAAGCTAAGCAGAGCTTGTGTTATGGTAACCAGACAACTGATAAACTTACTTATATATTTCTAAATACATACATATTATAGATAAATAACACCCAGACACCAGAACAAATGATCATGCTCATCACACAACATTTGTCCTGGGCGGGAATCGAACCCACGACCTCCGGTATAGCAGTCAGGGTCACTAACCACTAGACCAACAGGCCCGTCAAAACGCAACAACAAATAGACACAGCAGCTCAGCACACAAAATGTTCAACCCGACTGGGGTTCAAACCGACGACCACCGGTTTTGCAGCGATTCCTAACTACTACTCCGATAGGCCTATCAAACACAGACATATGTAATTAATTAAATTGCATTTTGTTATTATTACAGAATTTGAAAAATAAACTAACTCAAAATCATCTTAAACGCTGATCAAGTTGGTCTAGCTACTCTAAGATCATAGCTCAAAATACTTGCAGCAAATCACAGGACCCGCTTTGAGGATTTCCTGGTTTGGGAGCTAGATAAAATGTTTTTATTTTAAAATTCAAAACAAGTAGTATTTACCTAAACATTTTGAATTTAAAAAAGATGGAAATTACATACCCTACAGACGCAGAGTAATTCATTAATTGGATTTTCCTGCATCTGTAGCGCTCTCAAAAGCTAAGGAACTTTCCAGTGACCGTAAACAAAGAAACTCTCAAAGAAAATAACTCACGATTAAGATAATTCGATCCCACTTAATATTTGCATGTCAAATCACTTGTCTCGAAAACAAACAAAGGTTCTGCTTACATTACTGCGTCAGACCATACATCATTCCATCATGGTGACACAAAGAACGAAGGAAGTGACAATTTGGGCTATTAGCCAATCAGGACCCTCGGTTTGGGCATATCCTCGCACTTGAACGTTCCCAAGTTCAAGGTCTAGAGCAAAAGGACGCGCGAATTGAGAATGGTCTCGATTGTACACGTGTGAACTTAGATTCAGGTTTACGGGTTAGGATTTTACTAGAATATTCTGGAAACTAGAGAACATTTGCAGTGGTTAAAATTCCCATATGGACGCCAATATTAGGAAATGGAGAATCGCTTTAAAGGTTCTAAAAGAGTCCGCTATTTCATTTTGCCTTTCCATGGGTTCAATGTTCCTGAGGGTTCCTTACGGGTCACAAAAGAACAGCAAGAGTTACCACAGTGCTCACCAAAAATATAATTTAGTAAAATGAAGTGCCTTAGAAAGAAAAAAGAATAGCGACTCTTCCTGGGTCGGCTTAATATACTTACCTCGTCCACCAAAAATAATTAATATTAAAAATAAAAGAGAATTTTGATCGAGTTTCATCATCTCTGTGGCCATTTGAGCCAACCTTCTTGGGCAATATTCCCGTTACCATAACAGCACTAGATCGCTAGAAAGTTCTTCATGTTTGTCCTTTCCGTTCATGCCTGGCTTGCCGTTTGTCCGGCTGAAGAGTCCTCCCATTCACTACGCTTTCATTATGTGGAGTACGTCACAGTTCGTGACAAGACTACTCGATACACAATGCCTTGTTGGTATCCATTGTTTGACATGATTCGATATTTTCAAATCTATTTCATTTCATTTTAAGCCACTTTTATACGATTTTCTTTAATGACGTGTAGTATGCCTACTTAACGTATGATGAAATATTTTGTTTCGTTTTTACATTGATACATTCAAATTTCTTTGTTCCTATTCTCAAGAGCTTTAGTTCTTTAGCACAACTTGACAGATTGGATTTTTCGTCCGTCTGGACTTTTCACAAGCATGATAGATTCCAGTAGAACAAATCTACAGACAATTTTTAAGATTTTCATGTCCCCATCAGGACCTTTAAAAACAGTAGATATATGTAGTAATCCTAAATCAATCTTTGACTGTTTAGTTGAGTATGCTTCTAGCACTTATTATTACCAAAACTATGAGCAAAACGTCTCTCCTAAAAAATGGACACGCACCTTATTGCCCACATAGGAAATAGGCGGCATGAAGTACTCTCCACATCTCAGCATTGTCCTCACAAAGAAAAACAATGCAGTCAGCTCGTTCAAGCTCACAACTTATACTTCCATCCATCAATACATTTACAACCGTAATGTTAATGCATAAGGTAGCATTTCCCATGGAGGCTGTGTGACAGAATATTGCATGGGTGTCAAAAGTCCTTATCGGTTTGAAGAGGCACTGGACCCGCTTGGAATTATTAGCGCCTGGTATTTTCTATTTAATTTAGTTCTTGTTTAGCTTGCTCAACACACGTTACGGATTTTCAAACAATGTTTTTGCAGAGACAGTAAAGTTTCTCGTAGTTCCTGAATATTGATTTGTATTTTGTTGCATATTTTATTTAATTCTTTAGAAAACCGTCTCTTGCACTATGGAATTAAATCTTTGGGTCGCTGGGGGTAGATATACACCACTCCAGATCAGAACAAAGATTTGTGGATTTGCTGTTTCTACACGAGGTTTGAAACCGCGTCACGTCGCGCTCGTTGCTATTCGACGTGGTGCTGGTGACCTGTACAATTCTGCTATCCATGTAGTCAGTGTAAACATCTTTGAAAAACGTTTATTTCTTGTACGTCTATATAACTTCGAAACCTCTATTTTCCTGTAATAATTAAATTATCTATCCAAATGAAAGGTTTCTTTAAAAATGCAACACCGTTATAATCATCATCATTAATATTCAGCAGTTTTAACCCCTACCAACCCTTAACACGTACAAGGGTTCCGTATGCGAGCAACCCCTATGTAAGTCTATAAACTATGGCTTTGCCTTACATACAATTTCTCCTTACTTTTTCTTTCAACACAAAGAGTGCTTCATACCCAGGTATAAGGGCGGAGGGTGCCTTTAATTAACGAAGATATAAAAAGGTTTATTTGTGTATGTAGCTATGTGTGTCGGTGTGTTTGTTTGTCTAGGACGCGCTATACAGCGTCTGTTCTTTTAAATAGGCGAATAGAGAGAGGATTGGAGCCCACAATTATTTTGGTTATTTTTAAAGATAACAATAATTTAAGTTAGTAAAGTAAGCTTCAATTTTTCTGGAGGCATTGGGGAAAAAAGACATAGCGGGTATAGAATATCAGGGTAAAAGTATGCATAACTTTTTTCAAGAATAATGGTACACTTGCCATTATTCTTGAAAAAAGTTCCCGGTAACTTAGTAATACGGTAAAAATATATACTCGTATTTATTTAATAAACAATAAGCATACTTACCTATAGAGAAATGACAAAGTAATTAGTGTGATAATTGAAATCGAAATATTTCCTAAATAATTTCATTCTATGTCATATTATCAAGCTTAATTTTAATAAAAAACATGTTAATCTTCTCCACCCCTTTCCTTATTCTCCAAACGAAGTCAGGATCATCTCGTTGGCGCCTTCACAAAAGGACCTGCCTATACCACCATAAATAGTTCGTGTAAATAAATAGCACGACACGTGCCCGCCCTCCTGTCGGCTCGTCGTAATTATAGCTCTAGAAATAATGAGATTGTTCACTAAAAAACTTATTTTTAAATAGATAGGCGTTAGATCTTTTCTTTGTCATAAAAATTGGATAGTGTTGATGGGCATAAATTAACAAGAACTTGTGATTAACAGACACAGAGTTTATTTAATTTAATACTTACTTATTTAAGGTAAATAAAGAGTTACTTTAACAGTTTTTTAAAATAAATAAATAATACCAGCCTATATACGCTCCACGGCTGTGCAGGGAAAGATTTTAGATTCCAATATTCGGAATCCGGGTTTCCTTACGATCTTGGCCTTCACTGTTTGTCAGCGGTATCTTAGAATAACTAAGAAACAACATATTGTATAACTTTGAAAAATTCAGATTGGTACTCTGCTTGTGGTGGGATCGAACCTGCACCACCATAGTATACAATTCATAGAAAAGCACGGCAACCTAGCGAAAGCTAACATGTCGATTCTAAATTAAATAATAGTTATATAGTGAACACGACATTAAACCATCCAATTTATTACCAAAGAAATCACCATAAAATAAAATAAGCATCTATAAATTGCCTACTTTCATCAAAGCCATTTGAAAACTGTTACGAAATAATCTGAGAACAGCGCCATCTATCCGTTGACACCTAGAACTATTACGTGTTTATAACCTATCAACAGCGAACATGGTCTATTTGACAGGTCTAAACTATTTTCGGAACTCAGGACCAATTTTAAAAATGGTTCGGATTGTATTGGGATCTCACTAACAAATCCATTTTTGGGTGTTTTGTGTTTAATTATTTTACTGTGGTGTTATTTTCTAATGTTAAGAAGTTTTTATGACGACCTCCGTGGTCGAGTGGCGTACGCATCGGTTTCAAGGTGTCGCTAGATCTGAGGTCCCGGGTTCGATCCCCGGTCGGGTCAATGTAAAAATTCACATTTCTACATTGTCTCGGGTGTTTGTGGTACCTTCGTTGTATCTGAATTCCATAACACAAGTGCTCTAGCAACTTACTTTGGGTTCAGAACAAGGTATGTGATGTTGTCCGCATTTTATTTTTATGAAACGGAATGGCAAATTTCGACTACTTTAACTTTTCCGTCGTTATATGTAAAGACTTTGGTTTATTCTGTGTAAAAATGTATTTTTCTGTTCAGGTTTACACTTCACTTTAGTTTTTGAAAGCACATTTTGATAACTTTACTAAGCTGCTAAGCTATGTAAATATTTTTTTAACTACAGAAGAATAGAGCACTTTTTTGTGTATAATATATTGTCTATCCAACATATTTAAATACCTTATAAATATTTTACACTTAAATAATTTCTATTTAATAAAATACTATTTTATTGATCATCACCACTTTGCTACAATGATAACCGAAGGCAATAACGGAATGCCTCCCACACGATCAATTCTATTTAACACATTATTATAAACCGAATCGGTAAGAGCATTTTATTGTCATATTTATGTGATCTGACGAAATCAACATTATATTGAATGGTGTATTCAATTATTTTCTAATTTGAAATAGTATTATGTTCGATAAAACATTTAGTAGATAAATTACTTTCCCACACAGATTAAGGTTGTTATTTTCAAATCTTTTTTTCTATTATATTGTAAGTCTTGTATAAGACGAAGAATGTCCAATAAAAATAATTCATTGCATGTTTTTTCATATGCGGAAATGATTAGGTCGCTATGTAAAACCAACTGTGCCGACGTGCCGAGAGTTCGATCCTCGTGAAACACAAGCATTTATATGAAACCCCCGCGATACAACGATTTAATTCCTTAGTGAGAAGGTCATTAAAAAAAAAGAAGCAAAAAAAACTTTTGTTTGATTCAGTAGGACCAAACGGCAAAAAATGGAGTCTTTTAATACCTATTTACCGTAATCATTACCTTTGCTATTCACATAGGCAAAATAAATACTAAAATCAACATAAAAAAACTGAGTTACTATATCCCAACAAATGTGTAAACTGTTTAAATCTTTTAATAGAACATAAACCAAATCGGTGATATAAAATAAAACTGTCCATTATTTACGACTGCAGTTATATTTAACCCTGTACCGCTGCATCGGATTACTAATGCGTTTGACGCGCGATTACCCTTAATTACTCATGGATTAAAATTAAATAAACACTACTGTCAAGTTGTCTCGGGTTATTTTGTGTGGTCTTTGAGACCTAAAATCGTATTTTAGGGTTGAGAGAATATTTTCTTTTGTGATCCATATAAGTTCCATTCCAGTAACTTACAGAACAACTCTTGAGCTAAAATAATATACACGGTGATGTTTTAGTCGTCTTACAAAAGCAGCCCAGTTCATGTATCCGACGTAAAATACCCCTAGGCGCGATTATTATTTTTTTATCATCAACTAAGATAATAAGTACGAAGAAAATTAAACAAGAGAAATCTGAAATATAGTCTTAAAAATGATAAAAACGCCGCCGCCCGCGCCCCTCACCATTGTTACAAGGCTCGGACCGCGCTCGCAACAAAGCTGTGTTTCTAAAAAACGAATTGCATCATAATATTGAATAAAATTGCATTTTAAATTTACTATTTATATATATATATATATATTATATATTTTTTTATCATGAATGTGTTCTAGTCATTGGATACATGAACTGGGCTGCTTTTGTAAGACGACAAAAAAATCACGGTGTATACTATCCTAAGCTATAAGAAGAAAAATATTATATTTTTTTGTGTTATACATAAATTTCAGGATTGACTATTGAACTTGGCCCTTTGTCGTTGAAGTCAAAATTATACTTTAACTTGGCTCTCATTACACATTTATGTTTTCGATGGGACAATAAAAATACCTCAAGACTTAACACATAATTTTGTCGCATTACAAACTACTATCCGATTGCTAATTAATGTTAAATACATGTCTAATTTCCTTCAGTATATTTGAAGAAAGTATTTCTATTTTGACACCTCAAAAGTGTCTACCACTCTTCACAAACCAAAAACTATAGCTGTTGTGGGAAAGAGATGCCGCTATAAGCCGCCTATTGCATTATCCTGCTTCGACAACAGTCTTAACTACAAAGATGGTGGTCCGAATGAGAGGCTAATCAGAGAATGTTGATAACATATTGAGATGGCCGGACATCCTCATTGACACTTATATACTACGCATTAGGTCAAGTATTTTTATTAGATGTATTATTTATCTTACAGAGCTATTTGTGTTAAGTGCACGTCTATCACATTTTTCCTCGATGTTATAAAGAAGCTATTTGTTCGACACGGAAGACATTGGTAAAACTTGGTCCCTTGTTGTGTCGTCATCGCTACTTCACAGAACTTTTTCGTTAGATTTTTGAAGGTTCTAGCCAGAGCAAAGATAGAAAGAAGCCAGGTTCACTGAGGGCACCTCTGCGATCAAGCTTCGACTTAGGGTGTTACTAACAATCTTATTAAGGCAAACATGAACTAGACAGGCATGTTAGGGATGTGACGTGGCCACGTCACTGAGGGTTTGATAAAAATAGACTAAAAACAAACATCGGTTGGGTGACAAATACATTTCTGGGCAGAAATCTAAAATGTATTTATCACCCCACAAATTTGTGACTGTAATTAGCATTTCGTGTTATAGCGGCAAAATAAATACTTACATCATCTGTGAAAACAATTGTTTAGCTCTCACGTTCAGGAGGTACAGCCTAATGAAGGAAGGACGGATAGACTGTTTCAGCTTTTGGATACGGAACCCTATAAAAAAACAAGTAGTAACATGTCACAATTATAAAAACTTACTGTACTGACCTAAAATACCAAAACATTCGATTATAAATAAACCAGATGTTTTAAGTTCATTGTCCTCAGACGAAATCCTGCTATAATAATCAGTGTATTAATAACATATAATATTATTATATGTTCTATAACGCTAATGTAGTTCACTGCGAGACATATCTGTGAAACCTGCCAATCATAATGTCTTTAGCAATCCTTAATTATTGCGAAAATCTTTGCTTTACACCAGGCAATAAATAAGCAGGCGAATTATTTAAGTGATAATTAACGCACCAAAGACATAACTGTAAAAAAGAGAGCCAAGTTTAATACAAACATTATGTTTGGAAAAGGGCTTCGCTGCAAAAAGAATGGAGATTTAAATTAGAGCCAAGTTCTATACAGAATGGAATTATTTATTTATAAGAACAAAATCTCATTCTTTATTTGATGCCTATAAAAATAGCAGTTGTTTAAAAATGTGAGATCTTAAAGTAGATTGATGGTTTTTTTATCAGAATTTAAAATCTATATACTAATATATAAAGCTGAAGAGTTTGTTTGTTTGTTTGAACGCACTAATCTCAGGAACCTGGTCCAAATTCAAAAAAATCTTTTTGTGTTGAATAGACCATTAATCGAGGAAGGCTTTAGGCTATAAACAATCACGCTGCGACTAATAGGAGCGAAGGTACAAAGGAAAATGTGAAAAAAAAATAGGGCAGGTATAAATCATAAATAGTATCTTCTACCCACGGGGACGAAGTCGCGAGCAACAGCTAGTGTTGAAAAACTCTGTAGGTATACTACAACCCCTTGAGAGGTCAGACAGAGTTATTATTGCACACTATATAAAGATGAATTGTCACGTATAACAATTGCATTATTCCAGAAATAGCCACAACACGAAACAAAGCTATAATAAAAATAATGACATCCGTCCAACGTCCATCAGATTGTTATCAAAACGGTTAAAAAACGCACATTGCGAAAAAACGGTCGCGACAAATGGGCTAGGGTTCCTACCGTTCTACCGTCGCATTAATTAAATAACGAATATGTTTTGGCGTGTGAGCATGACTCATACGTGAATAGGGTTTCCCATAACAACAATGGACGCCAAGAACGCGTTGTTAATCGCCTTTGTGTATGGACGTAAGCCTTATCAAAGAAAGTTAGTCTATGCTGAAGATTGAAGAAAATAAATATCATCATCGGCCTAGCCTTTTCCCAACTATGTTGGGGTCGGCTACCAGTCCAACCGGCTAAGTACCTGTGTTTTACAAGGAGCGACTGCCTTTCTGATCTCATCAACCCAGTTACCTGGGCAACACGATACCCCTTGGTTACACTGGCTGTCAGACTTTTTTCAGCTTCTGACTATCTGTAAAGACTGTCAAAGATGTAGGAATAACAGCCGGGACCCACAATTTAACGTGCCTTCCGAAACACGGAGGAACTCGTTATGACAAAGATGGTCACCCATCCACGGACCAACCGCGTCAAGCATAGCATAGATCGAATCCCGTATGCGGTTTATCTTAACCACGAATAATGATCCTTGTATACAAATTTTGATAATCTGATGCCAATTGGAATCATGAAAAAAATGGAGTTTAGTTTTTTTTAAGAATGATGTACTGTTTTTTTTAAATGGGCGAGTTAAGTCGGTTTAAGTCGATTTACAATAGAAACGGTATGTTCTGAATTTCGTCATCGTCATCATCCTCCTAGCATTTACTCCGACTATATTGTGGTCGGCTGTCAGTGTCACCAGACGCAAGTACCAGTCTTTTAAAAGGAGTGACTGAAGATTCATATATGATGATAAAACAGCCGGGACCCACGCTTCAACGTGCCTTCCGAAACACGGAGAAACTTGTTATAACATAAATGATCACCCATCCACGGGCCAACTACACCAAACGTAGCTTAACTTATGCAGTTATAGCTTAGCCATGAGCTACTGTGCTTTTACCTTCAAACCTGAAGAAAACAAACCAAATATACTCCATTGAACCGCAGTAAGTGGCAGGCTACCGCGCGTGTAAATCCCCATGAAACGCCCATAAGCTGTGTACACCATAATTTATTTTTCCGTTGGCGCATACAGGGGGTCTACCAATATACCTTAAAGTGAGACTTTCAGCCGTAGAAGCGAGATAGCTCATTACATTGCGAAGAGCGGCATCTCTTTTCCACAATCACGATTATGTTGCTTAATGATATTGTGGTAGGGAGTCAAGAGGGGAAAATACCATAAATCTCAATAAAGCGCGCGATGCACAAACATACTAGTTCATTTTACTGACGTAGTAGTAATAACGTTGATGATAATAAATGTATGTGGTTAGTTAAAGCCCGGTAATCCAAATGATGTGTTTTTGCGTATTCGGATGTAAGGAACAGATATCCTTTTCCGTTTTCGGTCTTTTTGGGAGTCATATTTGAGGTGCAGTGCATAATGAATTTATTATCGATTTTTGTTTGAAACTCCTTGTTTTGTTTGAGTTATTTGAAAGGTAGATAAATGTCCCAAATAAATAAAGACATAGATGATAAAGGGAGAAGGTAGATGTTTTAACTTTTTCTTTCTTTCTACTTTCTTTCAACTACTTTCGCCGTTCACTTGCACGAAGAGCTTCAAGAAATCGTTTCTAACTTTTCTCCACTTTTCGTCAATTTCTTTTTTCTCCTGCATTGTCCTTTAAAACAACCTTTTAACTCATACCAATAAATAACTGTCTAATTCTCCAATAGTAATTAATTACAAGAGCTATCATTAGCTAAAACTGACCTAATAGTAGAATGTAAGACGTAGTACACTTTCCACGAAAACGAAACTAGAACTAATCACTATCACTCATAGTCGAGGAGTCAGACAAGTAACATGACACATCATCTTGACAATTAATTACAACAAGAACCACGAACTCTTAGACTAAGAGTGTTGCAGTTGTGGGAGCGAGATGGCGCTCTACAATGATGATAATGCCATCTCGCTTCCACGATGGTATCGATTATGCTTTGAGGGTTTTATACTAAGTGAGTTAGTCTATATTTGATAAAAGTGACGGCAAATCAAGTAGACATAAACATGTAACTTCTGACCCGAATCAATTTTATGATTAGATTGTATTTTTGGGACAAATAGAGATAGCTTTGTTTTAAGTTTAGTCAGAATTTAGGCGTCATCGTTGGAAATAAAATTATTATTCACTCACTATATCGTTACGCTCCCGTTTGGTAGCAGGGGTAGACAGAAGGGTAGCGAAAGTAAAAACATTTTCCCCGTTTATTTACATCATTTATGTTAGGTTTTTGCAATTTATTCTCCTTCCTTTTTTTTACGAATCCTATCGTAAGGATATCTAATATACTTATTTAGTAAGAATAATCATTGTGACGCAGAGGATTTCACAAACATTCAATAAGGAAAACCATTCCTTCATCACACAAACGATTTTCATACGCGGGTATCGAACCCGCGACACGTCATTCCCAGTGGGGTTGGCATGGTAACCACAACCACTCGTCTATTCTGCTGTAAGCTAGCATAGTTTTACACTTCTTCTTACCTTTCTGGCACCAGCAGAGATTTTTATAAAGGATCAATAACCGATTGGTTCATACCTATTTCACAACAATTACAACATCAAGCTCACACGGGAATCGAACCGGTGATGAGCAGCTTCCTTCTAGTAATAGCACATAATGGCTCTATGAGCGGTAGTCCTATAGTACGTGACCTATATTTGGCCCTTCGCCCTAAAGGACACGATTGCCGAAGTCGGATAACCCTGGCCCTATTTTAGCCAAAACAGGTAGTTGAGGAATATACCTTTATTTCTCATAAGAATTACAATTTTACATGAGAAAATAAACTAAATTAACATTAAAAACAAAACGTATAGTAGCACAGTTAGAGTAGATATCGTAACCTTTGCATGGGTAGCTGAGTGGTTGAGGCCACCACACCCAACCCGCTTTGCGCGACGTGGCGTGGGTTCGATCCCCGCGTAGGACAAGTATTTTTGTGATTCACAAATGCTTGTTCTGAGTCTGGGTGTCATTGTGCATGTGATTTGTATGTTTGTGAAACCCCCCGTGACAAAGGGATTAAATTCCTTAGTGCAGGATTCGTTTTTTAGATAGAAAAAAGACTAGCTGTTGCCCGCGGGCCTGTCCGCTATAAACCAAAATGCTAGCAGGATAAAAAAAACCTATCCTTTGTGCGAATCATGGTAATAAACTATCTGTGTACGAAATTTCGTCTAAATGAGTTCAGTGGTTTTTGCGTGACAGAGGAACAAACATACATACAAACTATCGCGTTTATAGCATTAGTAAGATGCATAAAATAAAACAACAAAAATCAATTTGAAAATATTTTTATTAACAAAATATTGCTATAATTCGTACCAAAAGTACCGGTCTACATTTCTTGGTCCCTTCCAAAAAACACTGCTTTTCTTTTGAGCAACATTTTTAAAACAATAAATATTTTAATAATACTGATCACTGAGTACAATATTGTACTCATTAAAATAATGATATGTACATCAATTTAATAATAATCTAATCTAAGAAGCATCGACGACGGTCCCTTTGTTATTAAATAAATTAAAAATGAGAAATCTATCAAAATATTGTACATAAAGAAATATTTTTGTATTTTACTAAATTCGCTATAGAAAATAAAACATGTCAAAACATACATTGATTTCTTGTCAAAATATATGGAAATATTATCGTAAATTTAATGGTTGATGTACAACCAATAGTGACATGGCTTAACACACCCTAACAAACTCGTAGGATTGCCAGTTTTCTCACGATATTTTCTTCATCATTTCTGGCTAAGAAATAATAACTTTATACAACAAAGAATACAGGAACAGCTTACATAATTTTCGGATCCATGAGCATGCACATGTGTGTATGGGATTTGAATCTATGGCCTCTGACCTGGTATTCCAACGGTCATGCCACTAAGCTATCACTGATAGTTGATATTATAGCACCAAAGAACACAAAAATAGTCAATTTAAATACTATCATCTACAAACTAAACAGTATTATTTAGGAATCCCAATGTTAGTGCTTATTTTCAGTGCTAGTGCTAGAACCTAAAAAACCATCATAAAAGTCAAAGCCTTATACATCCGAAGGCGCCATCACAAAATTACATCAAAATTTACACCAAAACATGTATATAATTTAAACTTAAAGTTAACTGAACTACCTAACTGGAAAGATATGGCGGTATTTTAAAACAGTTGCATTTCTTTTGATAAGTCATTTCGGTGTTCACAGGAATTTCTCGTTGTATTAAAACATACTTATTAGTCTAAAAGTATCAACTGTTCGTTGAAGTACAAATACAGAAAATTTAGCACGAAAAAAAGAGCTAAGGTCAAACTAAAATTGAAGAATCGACTCTAAGGCGATACGAGGTTCGCCGAGTCAGCTTATACAAAAATAAGAATATCCATATTCTTGAATATTAACCTACTTAAATACCTTAATTTTAGTACCCCAATATGCCATGGTGCAACCCGTGCAAAAATTATCCAACATTTAATAGTCACATGCAAATTCCCCCTGACAATCACAAAAACAGTACGACATTGAAGAGCGACTGACTGTCTGTCTGTAGCATTCACATCTTAATTTACATCCAATATCCATACACACTTACTCCCCAAATATATTTAAACCTTTAAGACAGCGTGCAGTCAACAGTTTGACACTCTTTGATACAAACAGGGGCGAATTTTATACGTTGGCCGTCCTAAGCCTACAAAATTATTACTCCCACATTTTTTATTAAGTAAAACAGTTTTCCTTTTGTTGCGGGGTAATTTTTAAATATTTTTCGTGAGTGTGACATTATAGCCACTTAGGTACACAAACGAAACAACTGCAACTTTAAAAAACTACCGAATTTTGTAGCCTTAGGGTGACCCTACGCAATATATAGGAAAACCCGCCCCTAGTAACAATACGATATCACGCTGTTAATTACTAACAATAAACCTAGCCTTTTTTGTCACTTCATTGTTAAGTTTAACAAAATCATCTCGTTCGTCTTTCTACCTATAGTCTCTATTTAACCCAGTCTTGATCCCTGCAGCACTGGTGTCACTGGGGCGCTGTGACGGGCCTTCTCTCGTCATAAAGTAGAGTCCCCACAGTCTGCTGACTCTCCTCTGATTTCAGGTCACTTGCCTTCGATTGGTCGCTTGAAAAGTCAGCGCATATTACAGCCTGAAATAATATGAAACAGATTAAAGGAGACTGCATAAGCGTGGTATGAAAAATTAAAAGAAAAACTGTCTTTAAATTGGTCTTCAAAATGTAATAAAAACACATCTGTGATTATTTGTACCTTCCTAAATTCAGGAATAAAAAAAGTTAATATAAAGATTGCCACTAGAGCTCTTTAAGTTAGTGGTACAGTAATTGTTCGTCGATCAAAAATTCGTTAAACTCAATTCATTTACAAAAAATTTGCCCAGACTATACTATACATATTCTCGTTCTCTAAACCGAATCGTCTTTATTGGATATATCCCAATCGGGTGATCTCTTAGTAAATGAACTCTCAGGCCAGTGTTTATAAGCCTATACTTACAGCATAAGCTGCAGTGGCGATTCCGATGACAGTGCCAACAAGCACATCCCACCAGTGGTGCCTGTGGTCTGTGATCCTGGTGAGAGAGCACGTGGCGGCGTACGCGAGGCAGCACAGCTGCAGCACCGGCACCGCAAACACGGAGCGAGAGCGCCAGTTGAACGCGCGCCGCTGGAGGTACCACTGTACAGCAAGAATTAGGTAGGATTAATAGAAGCTTTCCTTATTGTTCATAAGAAGGAGCGGAGTCAAGTCTGCCAAAAGCGAGGCTCCAATCACAAACTCTCCTCATGTTGCTTCCCAAAAAAATAGTGTTTTTTTGGAATTTAATCGGCTATTTTAAGTGGAATTATAAAGCCATAGCCATACATATCTTTTACGGCGTGTCCAGAAATGTGAATTCATACGAACATACGTAAAGACGATTCAAACTTAAGTGATACAACGGTTTACTCACTCACATTTATCGGGATCGCCCGACTAGTTGGACTCGCATCTGTACTGCCACTTTCGCTCATGGTCCGAAACTAGTATAGCGATCCCGACAAAAATGAATTTTACAGATGTCGCTACCAAATCTGATGTTGCACGTACTATTAAATTTTGTAATATAAACCTTACCGCGATAAAAAGTCCGCAATTGACGGACTGGGAGGCGTGTCCCGAGGGGAAGCTTCGGGATGCATCCATCTGGAGCATGCTCGAGTACTTGGTAGAAGTGCACGTGAATTCGCTCACATACTCAGAACTGTAAAAAGAAGAAAATTTATTAAACGATGCAATGGTTTACTCACGCGTATTTTTCGGAAATGCCCGACTAGTTTCGGCCCAACTGAAGTCCTTATTCATGAGCTGAGCAGCGGGCGAGCGAGTCGAACTAATAATGAATCAGTCTCACGATAGTTAGTTTAAAATAGAAGAAATTTATTAATGAATTTTATGAAGGGAATTCTATGCTGTGATAACACAACATACTAAAGTTAGCACTATCGCTCAATTATCGTTGTAAAGCATAATTCTGTTTTATAACTTGAATGAAAAGTATCCCACGTGTTGTTCTAAGCTATAATCCATCTCTGTGCGAAATATTATCAAAATCCGTTCAGTAGTTTTTGGGTGTAAGTGTAAAAATCATACAAACTTTCGCGTTTATAATATTAGGAGGATTATCATGCAAACAAGTCCAATTCAAATAATGTCAAATCAAAGAGTTATAATGGGTTAACTGTAACCAATACTAAAAATATTATAACCGGCTGTTAATATACATTATACCAATGATCATTTTTTCTTATTCTGACACATCATGCTTAAAAGTTTGCGGCCACCCCCAGAAAAAAAAATAAGTTAGGATCCATTGCAGATTTAAGAGAGCAACGTGTCAATAGTCTCATAAAATTCCATCTTATTAGTCAATTGTAGTACCCACGTCAATCCCCCGTTTAGATTAGAGGTCTGAGGTGTTTCAAGATCACACAATGTCAAATATATCACATCTAATATGACCATATTGCGGAAGTCGTAAAGTGAGCAGTCACTGACCGGTCAAATTGACTGACGAAAATGTCTTGTTGTTGTTTTGATTTTTGGTTCTAATAATAACAGTTTTTGGATAGCCCTGAACGAAATCCTATTGATGTTGGTGAAGTTACTTACAAGCGTAAATTAGGGGTAGTAGAGTAGTAGTCGACGATAGGTTGCTATTGCCTATATACTTAAGCTGTTTTAGAAGTCTTGAATCTTCTTAATCAAGATTATTATATCGTGTTAGTATCAATACATAACCGAGCAGCGCAGCTCTGTGGTAAAAAATGATATATCATGACCGGCAATGCATCACAACGTGTCCGATGTATTCCCATCGTTTAAATTAGCGTTAAAAAAATGTTCCTTACTCTTTGCAAGTCTTAGCGGCATCAGGCTCGCATAAAACCATGAAGGTCGGCCGAGGGTTCCCCATGATTCCTTTCATAACCTCGACGATGCCAATGTTCACGATAAATCCAAAGATGTAAGCCCGGTACAGATGGAACGTATTCTTAAGAGTCCGGCAAAATCTTGATCCACAGTCGATTTCCGAATCGAGGAAAATGAATTCCGTCATAAATACCTGAAAAGATTTTAATATAGAGAATTCATTGGTACGATCGTAGGTGATCAACTTAAAGGAAATTACAAAGAAGCTTATTTTTAAGCAGTGTTTTTTTAAAGTTCGTTTAAAAGCATGTCCCTTTTTTAAACGCAACTAGAAGGTAACTGGATGACATTGACGGAAGTCCGTTACGGCAAAATGGCGTCACGTTTCTGAATAAACATTTTTGATTTTTTCAATAGATTAACAAATCGATGAAATAAAATATTCAATTGAATAATAATGATAATTGCCGTCTCGTACAATAGCAAAAAACGCTAAAAAGTTTTCCTTCAATCGCGTATGACGATTAATACTAGGTTAAAGGCAATATGTATTGTAATTCCAACTTACCACAACGAGAGGCAACAGGAACACCGATGCCATGAGAAACTCCCCGGTGACTGTATCGCCATGAAACGGGAATGAGATATCAGGATCGTTGCAGTAGAAGCCCGACTTGTGGAACGGAATGACGCCCAGCTCGAAGAGCCAAACGAGGACCAGAACTGAGGAAAACATTATTATTAATAGGTTGTTCGTCTAAGTGTGAGGAGAAATCAACGGATTAAATTCAGGGCAAATCTAATATAAGGACCACCCGAACTAGGTTTATTTCAAACCTTTGTTTTGGATTTGCATTGCATATCAGAATATTTTAGACATGATCTTCGCACTTTTAAAGTATTTAAACTATGAAGGACTTGTCTTACGCAACATCTATGTACATCAGACAGTAGAACCTGTAATATAACGTCATACAGAAACTCAGAATCAAAAAGAATATTGAGAAAAACTATAAGGAAGCTAAGCTAGTCCACCTACTTAAAAAAAATGAGCAACGATTACCACAACAAAATAACAGCCGGCGAACCCAGACTATTATCTAACCAAGCAATTTGTCCCCGTGACATTGTATTGGACATCAACCTCTATTAGCCAATTTATTCGCTGATCCCCCAAACAGATTATTTGGGGTTCAAAGTCAATGCCAAACAACCAGGAAGACGATGAACGAGCCAGGAAAGACTGGTTGTAATGACTATACCTTGAGTAAGTCAACTGGTCCCAAGGTATTGACGGGTGTTTTTGATTGTGGGTACCAGGAAGTATTACCCTGAAGTTTAGGAGGACTATTATGTTGGATTTATATCATAGTGTCTCGTGGGAACACAAAGCAACAAGTTTGGAAATAGATCTAAAAGAAAACTTGAATGAATGAATGCTCAATTAAATTCTGGGTTTTTGTTTGCACTGTGCTGATGTACTGTTATAAGTTAGGAATCAACTGGAGCTGTTACATCCAAATATATTGAAAAAGGCTGAGCAGTTAACGTTAACTCTCCAACCCTTCACCGCTTCATGATCTAGATGCAGGAGAAGAAACAAAAAGCTCCTCAGCCACAATATCTTCGGAAGTGACAGGATAAATAATTTCATAAGCCTGGCTTTTGAAATACTAGTGCGAATCGCGTTGCAGTCAAACGCCCGCGGTCCACCACGTGCCCAGTGCGGGATCCTGATTGGATTACACAATACCTGTGTCACTCCAGTCAGACTGTATGCATTGTGATGTAATGGAGTACAGGCTGTTCTATTTTGTCGTGGAGTAACATCAAACGAAACAGACTTTGGTATTACAGACAAGTTTAAAACAAGGCAAAAAGAAGGAATTTTTTTCGGGACGTCCGAAAATTTCCAGCTTTAATAACTACATGGGAAGCAATACAATAAATAACTATAGGTATCTATAGCAACAACTACTACGACTAACTTAATACGAGTTATATTTCAGATTCAGTTTTCGATAATACGATAATTAATCAGAGTCCATTTGAAAAGAACAGTTTCAAGAAGTTCTATCACGCTTTTAAAAAAGATATTAAACAAACTATAATCTACCTGTTGTTAGCTAGATCTAGATCAAAATAGCTAGATCAAAGCTCAAACCTTTCCCTTATAAAAATAGGCCTATGCCCAACAGTGGGGCATCTATAGGCTTGTATTATTATTACATTTCATCACAGCTATTCTTGTTTCTTCTTTTCCAACAAACAATCCACGCGTTTTTCATTAAGCGAAAAACGAAATAGCCCCAGTATATAAGTGGAAGAATGTTGTACAGATTACAGCTAGTGACGTAACACTACAATAGAGTAATGCAGTTCATCCGGTCCGGGTTCATCCTGCACGGACCACGTTGGGACCCGCGTGGCAAGCTGCGTGGCTTTACACGTTCCTACGACCGATAGCGAAGGGCGTAATTGAAAGATTGAATGTCGTAGTGGGTGAGGAATGTTTCTGGTAAGAGGAAAAATGTTGGATATGAGAATTTGAAAATTTTGCTAAGCTTCAATCGGAAGTCTAGGCATAGAGTTATTTTTGTATTAATTGTAAATGTTTAATAAATAATTAAAAGTATTTTTTGAGAAATAAGTATGTAATTTTATATCTAGTACAAAAATATGGTTTCTGTGCGTTACTAAAACATCATTTCATGATAGTCAAGTTATAACTGTAATTCGCAAGTTACAAGTACGCTTGCCGCCGCTACTCGATAACAGATGGCGCTGTAAACCATCTTGTTTTACGATACAAAGTTATGCACCCAATTGAGTAATAAGTACATCGAGTGAAATCACACTATTAACGCTTATCTTGAATCAAATCACTATGACTTATGGTTTTTATATGTTAATTCCGTTCATTCATAAGAAAAAGGCTATAATTATCGACGCGCTCACGAATATAACAACAATTATTCGGGAATCGATTACACTCGATAATGACCGTTAAATCGAGAGCCATAAATAGGTATCGATTAAAATACCACTTGAACCGCAGCTTGGACGGTTCGGCGGGAAAGCGTGAGGCGGTAGATTTATATATAGGGTGCACGGAATTGTTGATGGCTATCGAATTAATTAGGAACCTGTAATTAATTACATTCTTAAATAATTAATTGTTATTGAAAATATTTTAGCTTCTTTTGTGTTTTACTACGTTCTTGTTTTTGAACATGTTCGTTTTCTTAAACTTTTTTTACTACTGAATATTAATCGGATTTTCTTATTCAATAAAATTGCATAATTGGATGAAATAAGAACGAAAAGAAAAGAACGCTAACGGAAAAGATGAACGGATGTCAAAAATGTGTGCTTTCTGTTTTATAAATTCACTGTCGAATACTAAAGTATTTATTGTTAACAACCAAAAACCGTCTTCCGAATAACTTGTAGAATGTACTGTTACCAATTTGTAATGAGGTTCGATTCCCGGTTGGGTGAGTTCGGTGCATTCCATTATCAGGGATGTCGCCTCGCCAAAAATGTCGGTAACAACAAAGATGGCGCGGATGTGTCATAAAGGTGGAATGCCACTGGATCTGTTACTTTAATTAATCTTTTGATTTCGAAAAATGTTAGATTGAGTATGGCTCGAAATAAAATAATATTTTATATTGAACGATTTACTATGTAGGGATGGAGGCAACAAAAAATAGAAACTGGCAAAATAATACTTTAGACTAAAGTACGCGTCGTGTTGCGAGTTCGATTCCGGGAATGGGAAAATTATTTTTGGGATCCATGAATTTAATTGCTTGCATTAAATTTAGATGTTCCACGACACTGGGATTTAAAACATTAAAAAAATCCCGTCCATACCTACGTATGGAAGATTTAACCAGTTATAGATTACCTTAAAGGACCTGTTTAACACACGATTATAGCAAGATTTTATTTCTGAGGTCTTTTTATCGATACCACAAGTATATAATCAATATTTAACGGAGCTTAAATATTGAAAGACTTTAGCTCATAAGGTTTTAAAGAAAATTATAGGTCGGATGAGATGAATTGCATCAAGGTTACTTTTTCGGTAAAAAATATGGAGTGAGCATTTTTTGGAAAATTATGAAGAGAGTTTAATAAATATGACTTAAATTTCTAAAATGGGATCTTATAATGGATCCCTAAGCAATCAAATATGTGTCGTAAAACAAAGACATTTAATCATGTTGCCTACAATTAAGTTACATTCAACACTTTCATATTTATTAAGTAAATAGTTTTAATTATTGAAGGCGAAAACATCAAACAATAAAATACGTATTGCTTAGGGTTGTAGGTTGTGGTATGGTAGGTATAGTTCGGTAAGTACCAACGCGTAATAACTCCACTAAATGATTCATTATTGTCATAAAAATAACACAATATTACCAAACTTTTAAAACACATGTAAACTAAAAAATACGTTACAACATTAAACTACAATCGTTCTATTTTTAATCTAATGATCTATAATTTTGTCCTAATTAACGCTCACTTTGTGTCAAAACTGTCAAAAGGTCGTCGACACGATGTCTTTTTTTTTTCGTTTCAGTAAACAGTTGACTGCGATTGCATGCATTCTGCCACATGCGGCGTTCTGCCAGATGGGACTTTAAATGATTTTAAACTTTTTTTTATTCGTTACTTTCATGAATATTTATTTTGAGTACCTATATTTAGTAATCGAAGGGCATCTTTCTTGGAAAATTAATGAAACGTGAGTAAAGAAATATAATAAATAAATTATAGGCTTTTAATATTTCATTAATGTAATATTTCAAAAGTAATTTTGTGGCAGCTTTGATTTTTAGTTTGGCCCCTGAGGAAAGTATGTTGTCAGACACGCGGTGTCCGTCATGGCGTTCAACGTGTTAAAAGTAAGATTGCTGAATAATTAATAGTTATGCAGGTTTACTGACGCGTATTTATCAGGATTACGGATAACTCCACTAGTTTCGGACCCAACTGAAGCTGATGCGGCAGCTCATGATTACGGACTCCGTGGTTCCTCGGATAAAACGCGTGAACAAATCGATATTAAATTAATAAAATATGGTGGTTGCTTAGGTTTACGCGAATGTTAGACATTGAAATGAAACCACTTTTATGGATTTTATCGCGGTTTAATTTTAGATTTTAGTTCCCGACGTTTCGAAAATCCGTTAAAGTAGTTTCATTTCAATTAATGTCATTTATACATCTCATGAAATTCAAAATGATATATGACACCTCCCTCTAGGCTTTGCCCAGCAGTGGGGCCATTACAATCCGGAATTAAATTAGTTTAACACAATTAAAACAACCACAAACGGCCACAAAGCTATTTATAAATACACAAATCTTGCTGCTGCTTGCTGTTAATCAAATACCGTAATTATTTACTTAGAATTGTGCGTCAATAAATGAGAAACTTGTTGGGTGTGTTAGTTTTCAATCATACTAAAAACGTTTATGTAATACGAGCTGTTGCCCGCGACTTCGTCCGCGTGGCTAGAATATATAAGTTATGATCTATACCTGCCCTGTTTTTTCCACATTTTCCATTGTATCTTCGCCCCTATTAGTCGCAGCGTGATGGTTTATAGCCTAAAACCTTCCTCGATAAATGGTTTATTCAATAAAAAAAGAATTTTTCAATTTGAACCAGTAGTTCCTGAGATTAGCGCGTTCAAACAAACAAACCAACTCTTTAGCTTTATATATTAGTATAGAGTATAGAGTGATTACGCCATGCTGGCGCCATAATCAATACATTGATTGATAACTTAACAGTTAGCTTGAAATTTCCTATACTTAAAGAGGAATAGTAATAGTCGCAAACCTACTTAAAATAAACACTTTCATTGCTTTCATGTTTCCTTGTCTAAAATAATACTCAGCTTTTCCTAGTTAATAAGAGCTTTAACTGCATAAACTTAAATATGTTTGAAAACAAGGTACAAGCTACTTCTATGCACAATTTAATCAAAATTGATCCAGCTATTTTAGCGTGAAAATATAACGAACTGATATCCACATAATTATGGTCATTTTACGCTTATAAACTTTCGCTTCTATAATGAGATTTTTTTTTTATAAAAAAAAACTCATTAGTCCCTCAGTTAGATTATTGAAAAGTATGAGATACGATTTTTTTCCTTTTTCAGAAAAACTAGAATTGACAAAGATTAACTGCTTTAAAGTTTAGGAGAGGGGGCTTGTGACGTAACGATAGAGTAAAATTTATACACAATCGTGACGTCACGCGTAAGTTTCATTCACTGTAATTTTGTCAATTTATGTTTGCGGGACAAATAAAACAATACGTATTCTTTATTATACAAAAAAGTACAAGACGGACTATTATTATGACTATATTAAATAGTAGTTAGGTTAGGTTAAGAAAGAAGTATCGTGTTTAAATACACTACAATGAAAGACGAAAATCTTTTTTATCTATTAGATATTTTATGACAACCCTTAATCCAGTGGGGCCAACACATGTGCAACAAAAAAGGTTAGTTTTTGCTCATAACTACGTGTTATGTATTAATCTATTTTTAATTATTGTAAGAAAGTTATGAATGATAAGCGATATTCTATTTGGTTTTTGGTCGGTTTGGTATTCCGTCCTTTTGTCTTCGAAAACAATGAATTCAAAAGAAAAGACAGCGAGGCTCAGAAAAATATAGAAAAAAAAGTATTTAGTGTGATGGAGTAACTACAGAACAACAATTAACATTATTGTAATTGGGGTTTAATCACATGAGAATTTTTGATATCTATATTATAATGACGCATAAAATCATTGGCATGTACGAACATAATTAATTTGTGTAAATGAATACTTATGTGCGTAGAGACACACAGCAAATGTGAGTACTTAACTATGGAATAAGTAATAATAAACTTTAGTTTATGTTGATTTCCTTTCACTCTTTCCTTCACTTTGTTACCAGATGATAGGTATGAAACGCACATTATTCACAAATGACGGAAACTTCAATTTGTAGAAACAAAAAAACAGTTCAGTAGTTACTGGGGGTAACCCTACGTTAAAAACTCTTTAAGGTAACCTCTTTTTTTTAATTATGGTCTAGTTATTTTTGGGTTTGTAAAGTAACCCCATGCTTATGCAAACTTTACTTTAAAAATATTGTTTTTTTTTTTTAATTTTCCCATTTTGTTTGATTGAAAGAAAGATAATTATTGTATATTACCTGGAAATACCTTTATTTCCAATACGTAGGTATTATTTCCTTTCTTCCTCATTCCTTTCGAAACGTTTTGGCCAACGAATTTTCCTAATAACGCGACGCCAGGGAAAATTTACAAAACCCATGTAATTATTAATTGAACCAATTTAATACGTATGTATACTTATTTTGACGTATATTATAGTTTTATTCTGCTTTTGCCTACTGCGACTGCGTATAGCTTAATTGTCACTGACGTAATTTAAATTGTCAATTTACAATTTAATTTACGTCACTTAACGTCACGTAAACTTGAAATAATTAAAAAAAATGCGCCTATAATTATTCCGGTGACAGATTTGCGAATCTGGGTGCTGTTTACTGTAGTTTGACATTCAAAAAGTGCTACAAAAAGTAGCTTAATTTGAATAACCGATTTCTATTATGAGGTCTTTGAAGAAAGCAGTAAGTAGGTACCTCCCTATGGAAGCAGAAACTGGGGTGAAAAATAAGTAAAAGAATGACTTTGCTTTTGTTCCAAGTAACTTATGGCATCATACGACAATATCTTTTTCACGCTTAAAAATATGAGATATAAGGCACACATCATTTACAAAGGAATTGAGAACCTCCCACATTTTCAGTCGGTTGAAAATCGGCTTCATAAATATGAAAATAACTACAAAACACATAAAGTGGAGAAAAACCTACAATTTTATTTTATTCAATATTATTCGATGTGGAACTAACCACTTGTTTACTCGCCTAAACGATAAATAAGGATATTACACGTTTAATGAAGGAAAATTACATTATCCTTATGCAATTATAATTCAATATTTATAATAATTATGAGTGTTTAGCTCTCGATAAAGATGCTTAATGCCGGTTAAGTACCGGATTTTATTTTATAATTATATCCACATTTTAAAATCCCTCATTTCTAAGTGTGAAACTTGTTAATATCATTATTTATTGCAAATATGTTTTAATAGCTCTCCTTCCTATTGTTAATTGTTGTTTCTCTTCATTAATTTTAATCGAAAATCATGCCAAAAAGGTTCAGGTAAATATTGTACGAAATCAACTAGAAATACCTTATAAGACCGAACAATTTCTACGAACACAGTATTCCTTTCTGTCTAGATATTGTTTCTTTCGAAACTATAGTTTTATTTGCAGATAAAAAAAAATTAAGTAGGTACCACAACTCATTATGAATATATGTCTAATATAATTCTCATGTATGGTACTAGACATTGTTTACACGTTAACAATATCTAGGACCACCCACAGTTTACTACTAGATATTAAATGATCAATAAACTATTACAAATTACTTCGCGGAGAACAAATAGAGTTGTAAAGCATTCGAATGTGTTCATGCCACACACAGACACCGTTAAATATCATGTTTATTACTAGTATTCAGTGGAAATAAATATGCCTTTATATATTTTCCTTACGAGCAAACATACTAAAATAAATATACGTGTAAAACTTTTAGATATAGGTACAGATACTATTGCATCATCTGGTTCTTTCATGAAAAACGAAATGATAAACTATGAAGATGACTAAATTCGTTACAAAAATACTGAAAACTTTTAATTTTTAATCAAATAAAAATAACACCGTAGAATAATCCTTAAACACTACATTATAAAGTTTAAAATAACCTACCAAAAATTTCTTCCAAAAATAAATCAACTGTATTTATTATAACTGGCAACATTATATCTGTCTTCGTTTTAATCAGACGGCGGCCATTTTCGGTAGTCAACATTATATCATTAATTTTTATTTTATTCGTGTCCGTTAATTAGTTTCATCCGTTATTGGATAAATTTCAATTAATTGAATAATTTATTCGGTGAATCCAGCTTCTTTATTGGGCATGCGATTACAAGCACAGTTTCGTGAAGTTGAACCGTATATCAATCCGTATACCACACACGTTGACGGTATTATTATTTATTAATACTAAAATTCAGTATGTTTCTTAAAAATAGCTTAAGATACTTATTTTACTACATGAATACTGTTTTCAGCACAGTCGGTGTCATAAGTGAAAGCACTTTCTAGCGTGACTGCCCGTAACGACTGTCAAAGACGTACGGAAAACAGCCGGGACCCATAATTTAACTTACTTACCTACTTTACCTTCCGAAACACGGAGGAACTCACCTGTGATCGTTCAACTTATCTAGGTATAGCTTAGACACGAGGTAAGATAAAATACTTACTGAATAATAACAATGGGATATCAAACCCCAGAATCCACCAGAGACTGCGGCCCTTCGCACACACGCCAGAAGACTGTGATTCTAGATCCCGCCTCTGAAAAAAAAAAACAAATGAAATTAGTACGTTAATACTAAAGTATTCCATGTACTTAAAAACTTATTACTGGCACAAAAAAAAACATATTTTAACCCTTGTGGAAAAAAATATTAAAATCCTAGGTACCTAAACTAAAATTTTAATTAGTCATTGTGCATAATGTAGCTGAGAAAACTCCCGACGAGAATGGCCTTAAAAAAAGCTAGATCAAAATCGTTTCGTCTGTTCGAGAGCTTCGATGTCACAGACGGGCACACACATATAAGTCATCCTTACATTTATTTTCTCATCTCTCTCCCTTGGCCTTATTCCGTGTAAACGTCGCAAAACTTCTCAATAGGGACTGGGTATAAGGAGTAAAATTTTAAGTCCGAATTAATAAATATTTAAAAAATATTAAGTTATTTTTTTCCTTTTGCTAAACAATAAAAATTTACCTAAGTCAAATGCTTAAATGCCACACTCAAGTCTGATCAATATACGTTTGCGGGAGAAAATAAAAATATGAAGAAAATAATTTCCTCAACCCTCTATTTGACAGTGAAGTACCTTCTTCTAATACTCGTCATCTCAACTTCTTAAAGACACTGAAAGACTTTTAACCAACCATAAAGCATTCCATTAGAAGTCTATAAATGGAATATAAAGTACTCGTTGAAGTAAAAAGTCAATAAGTTGAAAAGTATTCACTTAATCCCAACTTGAAAGCCGGCTAAGCCACGCGTAAAAGTCGGATTACCTCAGACCCTTTCAGCGCAAGGTTGGTGAGACCTTGGCGCTGTGACCTTCCAAGGTCGAAGGGCTGACCTTAAACGAATGCTAGGGTAGTGACCTCACCACAAAAGAGTTGGAGACAAAAGGTTAACTTGACACTTCATGAGAATACTTGTGATGTGTCAGATAGAATGTATTGTTTCTAATCTCTCTTTTTGTTGACCATATGGCATTGCATTTTATAAGTTCTGCTATTTTCTTGATTTTTTTTTGTTTTAGCGTTCCGCTGTGTAGAAATAGTCTAGTCTAGTCCAATTTAAACGTTGAAAAACAAAGTATTAAAAAAAATGACAACTTCCATTTTTTGTGTCCTGTCCAAAAATCAAAGAATCCATTATTAATTTGTCCACTTTACCAAAACTCCAACTTAACCAAGATTTAAATGCGGATTGACAAAATGGCGGATTTCAAAATGGCGTCCATCTACTCAAACTTAGAATACTGTATACATTGTCATACGAACCCGGTCTAGATTTGTACCTACGTATAGTAAATATCGTAGGGTCTGAATTTTACAGCCGTTTGCGTTTTAGATCCTTTCTCTGTTTATTCAGGGTAGATTTAAATGGGAACACAAGTACGTAAGTACAAAATTTTGTATTAAAACTTGGTAAATATTAGGTAATTCGTAACTGAGTTTAGTAGTAGTCGTCAGCGAATTTAAACAAGAGTTAAGTTACGAATTCAGGTTACCTGAAACTCATTTCGGATTAACATAAGACCCTTTGTGCATTATTAAAAGAACAGGTACTTAAGGATTTTCTAGAACTTTTTTGTTATCTAACTGGACTAAGTTTTCTCTTCTCTCTCGTCGAAATCTAAATCAGCTGACATTTGTTTTCACGGTTATCAAATTCACGTCTTTTACTTTAATAACGAGGCTTTCTCACGAGTTATTTTTTTAATTTAAATTTACATATATCTAAGAATTTATTGCAATTTTGGCTTGTCATAATAACATGTCATGTTTTTGTGTATTATGTAATATTTATCGAAGTTTCAAACATAGATTATATGTACTAACGTTTCTCTGAGTACATACTCGAATGATAACAGATGAGTAATTGTATCAACACTATCATTATGTCAAATTTCCTGACACATGCTTACAAAATATATCCGGCAATGACTATTAAATATGACCGAAAATATATAGGCTTGACAGTTATCTACTTAAAAATATGTACCTACATATTTATCTTCAGCAATGAGTCTTTTTAATTGTGTAAGTACCGAAAAAGTACTGAAGGCGTGATGAAAAAAATAAAAGAAATGGAATTGGAAAATGAGTCTTGATAAAACTTTAACAGACTGTATAATGGAAATGATGACCTGTTAGTCGCATCTTCGAGGTGAAGCTAAACTTAGCTACCAAACTTGGTACGGCCATAAATTCGATGGGTGCCCAAGTATCGTATATTTGTCTTTACCCTATTTATACCGAATATTCAGTGGAGCGATTCCGACTCACACTTGGCCGGTTTTAATAATCTGCAATATTCTCACTATAGGGATCATAACTACCTTTTTGAATTTATGAACCTACATCTTGTCATCTATGAATTACCCTATGATCAACTGGTAGAGAACGCTTTCATTAAGTCCGCAATTGTACATTGTTTATACATAATAATATAATATAATATATTCGAAGTTTTGGTAAAATAAATAAATAAAATTTAAGGATAGTCGGATACTGAATGGACACACCGTTGACGTACACACGTACAGAAAAACAAACAAATAAACAATAAAAAAAAAAAAAAAAAGAAATGCAGATCGGTTAATATTTAAATTACAATATAATTACTTGTTACAGAAACTGAGCTTGTTAAGCGAGGATTCGTATCACGACTTTTTGTCGCAGTTACATTGCAAAGTCGGACATTTCGAATAAATCTTAAAGCGAAAAGCTCTATCGTACATAAATTACACTCGTTTGTACATCTGTCATTGTTACTCTTCGAAATTCAGATTTAGTCATCGCACGCGTTTGAGATTTAATTAGGGAAAGTCAAAATCTGTTGCAGGCATGTAAGGCTCACTTATTTGAGTCCGAAAAAATATCTTTTTTAAGAAAACTTTTTTTTTAATATTGTGCATTTTAGGTAATAAAAGTTTTACAAGACAAGGGAATACAGTGAATCCAAAAAAAATACATTTTGTATCATGCAATAAATCAAAGTCTAAAAAAATACAATGATGAAATGAAATCATTTATTCTGCAAATAGGATATTTCATCACTTTTACATGTCTTTTATGAGAACGCTGGAGCCGACATTTCCTATCTGACTACCCTGAGAAGAAATGTCGAAACAAACTCAGGGGTCGTAGTCTCTTTTAAAGTCCAGACAATTTTAAAATGCGAGTAACGATGACACGAGATGGCGCTGTGTGAAAGTTGTGGAATGTATTACATAAAATAATTATAATATAATCTTATAAGACTTCTCGTAACGAACAACTTCCGATCTGTCAATACAGATTTAAATACCGGTATTAAAGTCGGCTAATCACCGATTATGAGCGATTAGTTGATCGAGTTGTAACGACAAATGAGTACAGCTTCCCACGCAAGTTTTGTTTATTTTAAGTTTGTTGCGACATCAGATATTTTAACAACTTTTGTGACTTTGGGTATTACATCAGAATATTGTGTAGGTGTTAAAATTAGGTTTGTTTCCTTACATCTTGTATGGAGACAGTTTTACGTAAAATTATATGTGAAAGGAGTAAGTGTATGCAGTTCTATATGTACGAGCTTTAGATAAAACCGATTTTCAAAATTCCTAAAGCTTCTCGACGCGGATGAAGTGACGCCCAACAGGCTATTTACAAAATTATAATTTTCCAGTCATTATGTACTTGTCCGGATTTCACACTAAGTTTGCGACATGAATGAATCAGCGGATCAGAACAATAGCGGCTTTGCCATAAAGCTTAAGTATATTAATCTGGCTTTCAAGTGACGGTTCAAGCCTTTTCTTTTTACTTTTTTGCATAAACTTAGCATCTTAAATGTTGCCAATGTAACTTGACCCCTACTTTTAAGCACTGATTTTTAACTGCGCACAAAGTAATCTTACATTTTAAACGGTATAGATATATAAATGTTAATTAAATTGAAGACATCGGTAATATATCTTGGTATCTCTATTTTCAAGTATAGCGATACAAAGAAATTTAAAAAATGGCGTTTCACTAATCAGAGCCATCACTGGCAAGAGTTCTAACTATATTTGGCGCTAAAAAAAGACTTTCAGAAGCAATTATATAATTTAAACTTTACACAAAGGTATTAAGGTTTATTTTGTATTGCATGTAGTATTATATAGACTTTCAGTTAGTATGACTTGTAGTCTGATGACCGTGAACTCGTCGACCGACGTGACGTGAGGCGTGACATCGCAAAACGATAAAAATCCTTCCAGATTCCTGATTTAACATGCATTAACATTTATTTTATTTTATCATACTAATATTATAAATGCGAAAGTATGTGAGTGTGTTTGTAAGTGTATATTTGTTAAACCTTTATGCAGAAGTTTGGGAACCGAGTATTCTATCTATCTATCCATGAAATTTTGTGTGCAGGTAACTGACATTTTGCATTAATTAAGCTATATTTTATCCGATTCAGACAAAAAAACAAATTACAACATTTGTATAGATGCAGGACAATTACAAAAAAAATTGACAAAAGTTAAAATTTAAATTAAAAATAGATGTTGAATGATCTTTACTAATCTTTAGCTACAGTTTAGGAGATAATTACACAAGTAAACAGCTGCATAGTCTAAAGCACCCGTGTCGTAACAGCACCACGTGGAGTGCTTCTCACGACATTACCGCGGTTTACCAAACACAGTTTGTTTGGAATAAAAAATGTGTTGTTATGGGAACCTATATAAAATGGAACCGCTTGGATTCGAGAAATATGATGGGTGCAGATGGTTCAGTGGTTAAAAGGAAGGGCTTGTATGCTGCAACGAAAACTGATAAAATTGTGTGGCTTATTTTGTCAAAAATTTAACGGTAGCATAATTATTGGACTCAGTTCACATACTTATTTTTGCGATTCAATATAGCTACATGAATTAGGAATTTTTAGATCGTTAATCGAGTAATTGCTCGTGACTGTTTTAAAATTTATTTATTTGTTTGTTTACTTGTACGAACCTGAAAAAGTTTAAGTTCGATTTAGATCTTAGAAAATCTTGCTCAGGGCGCCTACGGTGTCTTAAAGAAAAAGTATAGAGGGTGTGGAAAAGAGATGCCACTCTACGCCGTGTATTGCTGTCAGGCTTCAACAACCATTATAATATTGCAGGTACTTATACTCAGGTTTAACCATTAATAAATTTAAATTTTGTAGCTTAGGTTTTTCCAAATTCCAATTGAGCCGTTTATACGGCTAAAATACCAGTTATTGTGCAATTAAATATAATACGATAATAGTAAAATAAATAATCACATTTTCGTGGAAGTAAATAATGATGAAATCTAGATAAGAATTTCTTAAATTGGGGTGTGTTAATAACTTCATGTACTTGCACTATAATGACTGTATTTTCCATCGTCATGAAGACTGAAAGAAGATTACACTGTTATTAATATTATTGTGTAATGTAGATTCATAATTCGTATACATCCCAGTTATCTGTACCTACATGTAACTTGTTTGAACTTGTTACACTTGATGAGAGATACCTACAATCTAATTCATAGTCCAAAGTTTATAACGTTTGATATGAAAGGACAAAGTGTAAAAACGTCATTTTTTTCCACATATTTTTACACTCACTTTCTTGTTTGTATGTTTTTCGTTCCAGTTGAATTTTTTTAAGTCCATTTTGAGGCACTTCCCGATAAGCTAGCAGGATGAAATTTTTAGGGTAGCTTCAAATGCAATTTAAAACTATAAAACAACTGCATCGATTTTGATAAAATTTGATTGGAGTGACATTTAAAAACGTGGGTATTTAGATTTTTTAAATCAATTATTTTTTTCAATATTTAGAGTCAAAGGTCGCTATCTCTTACAATGACCAAAACAATTAAAAATTAGCTCAAAGCGTTGTTCTTTAATACTGCGCTACCTACTGAAGTAGAAAGTAGCAATTACAATAAATTGGTTCAATAACTATGATTCATAAGTACTTCATTGTAAAACAATTAAGTCTACATACTTAAAACACCAGACACTATTGAGAGTCCAAGATCCATATTACAGATATTTGTTACAAATTGAAGTGTTATTTCAAAATCACACAAAATAATTGGAAAATAATAATCCGATTCCCTCAATTTTGATTTCCAAGTATTAGTCAGATCCTAAAAAAATACAACAGCGCTGTAAACCAGCTTTCAGATTCTGAAGACTACCCAATCTGGTTTGGGCCTGTTTTTATTTTGTACTATCATCGTCATTAGCTGTCTATCGAGCAACGTTCCAGCCATCAGCAAATATTTGACCGCAAAAAGCGTTGCTTAACTTCGATAATTACTAAAACAGACTTAAATCATTTAATATAGGTCAAGAGATATATTATTACTACTACAGACAAGCAAACATAAAAATTCTTTTATTTTTTTCTATCATATAGATTATTTACTGTTTTTTTTCTAGTCTTTTGCCAACTATGTGTGGGTCAGCTCACCAGAGTTTTATAAGGATTGACTGCCTACCTCAACACTTGTCAAACTTTTGTTGATTTTATGACATATTATTATATGGTCACCCATCCACGGACGGTCCGTATCATGTCTACTACTCCCCTACAGCATTAACAGAACGTAATATAACAAATTACCTGCACGGAGTCGTACGAGCGATAACCCGCCATGATTCCAACACTAAAACCTTTTCGCACAACACCAATATTACTTTATAATATGTATATCAGATCACAACATACACATATTACATATACAATTATACACTGAACGTCACCACTCATATGTCAATACACAATGCCGTACAATTTGCGACTAATACATAAACAGTCTAAATCATATACCTACTTAACGGCTAGACCTGTCTTGATAAAATCTGATTGTAAAATATGCCAAGTCCACGTTATCATGACTAATGTTGATTTAGCATTAAAAGTGCAAATATTCGATAAGGGCTCGCGTAAATCTTTGCTTGGATTCCAAATATTTGCTTCAATAATATAATTATTTTTAATATGAATTTGTCATGAGTTCTTTTAGATTCACTTATGTTATCAAGAATGATTTCAGGCCTCAGGAAATCCGGTTAGTTACGTGTATTTAAATGAAAAGAAATATAATTTTGATGTGTTACATCAAATGTATTATTTAAGACTAGTTGTCAATTTCAATACCTATGTCATAACATTTTTTTATGATAATAGGCTTTGGACGACACTAGGTATACAGCCAAATGAAAAGTTTAAACCTTCTTAGCATTAAAAATTTATAACATTAGCACTGGAATATTTCTGATTGGTCTTGAACATAACGACGCCTCTTTTGCCAATTTCTTACGATATTACGGCAAGGTCAACAGGATGAATGAACATGGGAGCATGTTTTCACTGGACTATGACCCCATTTCTACCGAACTACGTCAAAAGGAGGCTTAACGTCTAACCTATTTAAAAAGGTTTAATCCTAATCCATGAGTCGTTGACTCTTACTCATAACTCTTCGAAATGAAAGAGGTCATGATGACGAGGCTAGCCTTCGGGCGTCACCGTCATATCTCTGATAAGGTGGTTACTATTAAGATAGGTGTGTGAAATCATAGGATACGTACATTGGCATGTAAAATCTTAAATGTATACTTCATCTAATTTACAATAGGGATTGATCGTTAAGGGTCATATGTATTTTTGTACGCGGAAAACAAAATAGAAAAAAACGATTGTCAGAAAGAAAAAAAAATTGGGAGGAACCACCCTTAACATTTAGGGGGATGAAAAATAGATGTCTGATACTCAGACCTGCCCAATATGCACACAAAATTTCATGAGAATCGGACGAGCCGTTTCGGAGGAGTTCCGAGAAAGGAAGAACAAGCTTTCTACCGGGGAGTATAACATTCACACAGACAAAGTCACAGACGTAAACTAGTATATTTACTAGTAATAATTAAATTGATATTTAAACATTAACTCAATTAAATAACAACAGTATTTAGTTTACTATAGCTAAGTATTCACATGAATATTGATAACACATGCATCGTCGCTGCGACACAACTGGATGCGCAAGCGCAGCGCGCAGGTGTCAAGTTATGACGAGCTAATTTCATACATATGTATGTATGAAACATTAAAATACAGTTTCGTTGTCAGCTATCGATTATTGATAAGTTAGGAGATGGAATATTTATCGATGTGCAGATATAGATATACTTAAGATATTATCTTAACTGAATTATCTTGAAAAACATTTTTTAACTGGAAGTACTTTCGCTTATTTAGTTTTTTTGATATAAATGTAAAGCAATAAACGATTGGTTAGAATTCACAAAAAACAGGTCGATTCGGTCAATTCGGCCATCCGTGACCGACGAATTATTTGTAGGTCACCGGTGACCGAAATAACAAAATATTTAATTTTATGATATACACAATCTTCATATTAAAAAAAAACCATATGTGGTGTGGAAAATAAGTGACATTTAAGTTACACACTATGTACTTATTTTCTCGGGGTTTTCCTCGTGAAATGCGTAAGTAAATTAACATCAACATACCTCTTTCCTCATTTTTACTGGAATAGAATCCATTCTTTTCATCCCTTGAATACTTGCACGAAATAATGACATAGAATGCACCATTTTGTCAAAACTTTGACTGATTTTACAGCAAAACTTAGAGTAATATTTAAACTTTATGTGACATTTGAAATTATTTCAAAAGTAATTCGTTTAAGGCACTTTTTGGATAAAATTATTAAATACCGAAACAATAAAATTTCAAATCACAGCAAAATACATCAATCGTATTTAACCGTTACAGTTTAACTGACAATCCTACGTGACTACAATTAATGTTTGAAATAATGAGTAATTGTAAGGAAAATCCTTTATTACCATACATAACCAATATACGTCATTGTAACCCAGATATGAACTATTTAATAATAAAATACTATAATTCTTTGGAAGTTTGGACGCTCTGTCATTATTTGAAATTGTAAATACAAGTTACTTAATTCAGTGCAAATGTACTCGTTGGATTTGATCGTCATTCGTGACGAATTCTTTAAGGTCAAGTCATTGAGCTTACTGACACGTGAGAAATGAAGAATTGCTTTTGTGGAAGTGAGATGGAGCGAGTGGCGTCCCTTTTCTACCAGCCAATAAAAGTCTCACTGCTAGGCACAGGCCTCCTACCTTATAGGGAAGGTTTGAGCATTGATCACCACGCTAGCTCACTGCGGGTAGGATTCAGATTCCAATAATGGATTTCAAATATTGGAATCTGAATCACCGTTTGTCGGAGTATCTTAGAATAATTAAGAAAGTACATATAACTTTGAGGATCACCTTTGGCTGCGTTAGGATTGAACCTGCACCTCTTGCATACAAATCGATGCACAGAACCTCAAGGCCACCACGATATCCTTTTCGATAAGTCCACCATTCTTACTTTAACTGGTTGAAAATTATGTCAATTAGTCGTAAAGACTATGGAATGGAATGGATTCGAGGATTAAAGAATGTTAACATTGAATAGTGGATTTCCCAAGTAGGTAAGTCCCTAGTTTCGTTGCGGTAACCTATATTAAACGGAAGATTTATGCATCATCAAAGTCATTACTAAGTGCACCGTATCTTTTTGTATAACGTGGAAAGATTTTACAACTAGAGTCATTTAATTACATACATCCTTGACTAGCGCGTAGGTCACAGGTGGCCGATTTATCGATATATCATTTCTGATGAATTTTTAGCTTATTTTTGCGGCACCCTTCATAGTCGCTTTTCCACCTTTGACTCTTCTTTACTTATTTTACGTTTATTCTTTGCTCTAAAGCAGGCTCGTAGCCAGGCAGGTCAGGGCCCGGATAGCTAGCGAAGAACTGTTCCACCGAGTTACTGATAAGGAGAACTACAAAAAGCTGGTCGCTAACCATCATAAGTTGGAGAGGCAACGTTAGAAGAAGAAGTTAGACCGTCAGCATATTATTTTTTTCACCTTTAAATTTAAGTCTTTAAAAGAAAATACTACTCAAAGAAGACTCTCCTTTTGAAGTAACTCTAGAACTACGCACAAGTCACAACGCATCGAATTCATATAAATCACACGCTTTTATCTCCGATCATTACTCGAGACACCTAGACCTCGACAAATAGACTTCATAATTCACCCTATTAGGCTGGATACAGAGGATAAATTCTATAAAGGAATAGCTACGTTGGATGGAAAATAAACAAAACTAAGTGTGAATCGAACTCGCAAACGATAAGTTATACAGAGAGCCAAACTCCATACACAAGACTTTATTTGTGTTCAGAGCTGAAAATAAAATTAAGCCTTCTGTCTTAACTTCAAGGTTTATGAAAGCCTAGTAGGTCGGCCTGGTGTTACGCTTTAATTTCAGAACGCTAAGAATGTCTGATTGAAGTTGCGGTAAAAGTCATATAAAGAAGAGTCATTCTACATTTTTTAAGGAAAATTAATTGTAAAACTTGAACCCAAAAAATCCTATTTTTGGTTTTATACTCTTTACTAAATAAATTTACAGCTCTTATGGGCATTCAATGCATTCATACAAGACATATTCATCTTTCAAATATTTCACATACCACATCTAAATCTAAATCTTAACACCGTATGTTCATCCCAATTTGTAATCTGACTGAGTAGTATATTATTGGGCATTCTGTCCCACTCCTTCGCTCATGCATGCGCATTCGCGTCGTGGGACAGAATGCCCAATAGGTTATGAGCGATACATATCATGGAATAGAACGTCTAATGGTGGCTGGTCGCTCGACGGGTGCGCCTCGCAGCTGATAGTGGTAGAGTATGTTCAATATCCGATAATCGACTCGATCCATTTAGTCGAGTATTCTCACAGGCTTACCATGTGTAATTTGTGATTCGATTGATCAAAAAAGTTTATAAGTGAAGGCTATGAACGTATTTTACCATTCTTAGACATGAAGTTTATTAAACAACCCCAATCATTGAATGTAAACACTATCTGTGATGATATTCCCAAGACTCATGCTCGTCATAGTGAATTATTACCTAACATAGTACGTTGTATAATTTGTGGTCCGTCAAATTGTGGAAAAACAAATTTGCTCATTGGTCTTCTTATCCATGAAAATGGTTTAAAATTTCAAAATGTTTACGTTTATTCAAAAACTTTGCACCAACTTAAGTATAGATTTCTGGAAAGTGTTTTACAACGAGTTCCAAGTATTTCATTTCAGAAATATCATGGAAATGAAGACGTTTTAAGTGTTCAGGATGCTAAACCGAACTCTGTCATAATATTTGATGACGTTGCATGTGAAAATCAAAGTAACATGCGAGATTACTTTGCAATGGGTCGTCACAAAAATATCGATTGTTTTTATCTCAATCAAACGTATAGTAAAGTGCCAAAACAGTTAGTAAGAGACAACGCTAACCTTATCGTACTATTTAAGCAGGATGATATTAATCTGAAGCATATATATGAAGAACACGTTAATACAGATATGACTTGGGCTCAGTTTCGTGAAATGTGTTCTAAAATTTGGAGTGAACCTTACAACTTTCTGGTAATAAATAAAGATTGCCCTAAAAATAATGGATGTTACAGAAATAAGTTTGACACATTTGTCGTCTTTGAATAAGAAAATGATATATATTTAAGACTCCTGACATTGTTACCTTATTACTCGCTTAACAACTCTTATGAGATAACTATACATTTATCAACGATGGAAAAATCATTGAAAAGACAAATAGTAGATGCTTCAGCGGCTGTAAAGAAAAAAGTACGCGCCATGAGAGAGCTTGAGATTGGCAATAAGCAAGCATTAGAAACGGTTTTTAAACCTATAACCGAATCACTTAATTTACTAAGCAACACCAGTAATGAAACTACTTCTAATGAAAATGGAAAAATCCTGGAAAACAGTCATACATTAAACAATGAAGCCTCTAGTAGCAGAAAGTACGAAGAAAGCAGTGATGAAAATGAAATCGACAGTGAATCTTCATTTCAATCCATGGGTGATAAGAACGAAGAATGCGATACATCATCTTGGTCCCTATCTCCTGAAGCACTACATGATGTACCATTCGGTGTTCGGATAGAGCGTGGAAAACTTATGTTAGGTTCAGCTAGCATTACGATTGGTGACGATTTTGTTACAGTCGCGGGTCGCAAATATCGTAATACACCCGGTTTGAAACAGTTGCTGCTAAAAAAAGATGTAGACTTGAGTATAGTGACAGATAATGATATGCAACATTACAAGTCCATGCTGCTCGATACAAATGCACATCGTCGAGATTTTGAACCAAACAAACCCATCAAAAGTAGCAAAGGACAAAAATATTTGCAAATTATTAAACCTCTTTTCAAATTACAAAGTACAAATCAGATCTATAATCAACCAAAGGGAAATGGACTACCCTTGACAAAAGTGTGGAGAAAAAACGTAGACTATGTTTATTGGGACAATCCAAACGAACTAGTGGATAGATTAAAACTTTTGATTGCTTCACGAGACGCTGGCAACACTGGGCTGGACAATGAAATAATCTCCATCATTGAAGAATTACGTGAAAGTAAGGTTATCAGTTAATAAATATCTTCCATCCTCTGCATACGTTTCATTTTACTGTTAACCCTTCAATAAAAAGCATACTAATACTACTACATTTAAAATGAATATAGACAAATTTGGTCATTATATTCATAAAAGAATGCGATTGACAGAATTATTCGAGAGTAATGATAATTCATTGACAAAAACAGAAAATGGTGAATTTGATTTGAAAGCTGCAACGTTAAGAGGTGTCAGAACTCCTGTAGAGCCAGATGATGCTGTAAATAAGGTCTATGTCGATCAATTCATAACAAAAATAACAAAAGATTTACATAAAGCCATGCTGTTAATGCAAGCTCGAATTATGGACGATGTACAAAATACTTTAAAAGCGAAGATATATGAAGTTTCCATTCATTTAGAAGATAAGTTTTACACAAAAACAGCTGTAGATAACTTATTAGCACCTAAAAAGTCATCATAATGTCCAAACAAGAAATTGTAAATGAAATCCATAAAGCAGCGAGAAAAAATTTTAATCGACGATCTGTCATTTTAAAAGGGATTGATGATTTGTGGCAAGCCGATTTAATGGACATGCAAAATTTAAGAAAATACAACAAAGGTTACAATTACATATTATTGGTGATTGATTGTTTCTCAAAATACGCCTGGGCAGAACCGCTCAAATCGAAAAATAAAATTGATGTTACTACTGCATTTGAGAACATACTCAATAAAAGTCAACGCAAACCAGTTAATTTACAAACAGATTCAGGAACAGAGTTTTATAATACATCATTCCAAATGCTCATGAAAAGGTTTAATATTAACCATTACTCGACCTTTTCTACAAAGAAAGCTTCAATTGTAGAGCTTTTGATAAAAACTATTAAAAATAAATTGTATAAGTGTTTTAGTATGAACGGAAACTACAAGTGGTATGTAACGGTGTTACAAGATACGTTGAAAATGTATAACAACACAAAGCACCGTACTATTAAATGCAAACCTGTTGAAGTAAATAAATGCAATGAGTTAAACGTAAAAGACAATATAAAAAGAACACATAAGCACATATCTTTTCGTTGCGTACCAAAGTTTAAAGTTGGTGACAGTGTTCGCATTAGTAAATACAAGCATGTTTTTAAAAAGGGATATACTCCTAATTGGTCAACTGAAATATTTACCATAAAAAAAGTTAACAATACCACACCCACAACGTATCACATAGAAGATCAACGAAAACAAGCTATTTTAGGAACTTTTTATGAACCGGAACTTCAAAAAACATATTTCCCAAGCGTTTATTTGATAGAAAAAGTTTTAAAAAGAAAAGGAAATAAATTGTTTGTGAAATGGTTAGGTTTAAGTAACGCAGAAAATAGTTGGATCAACAGAGCTGCGATTGTGAATTGATAAAAAGTAGATATCAAATCATTCATATAAACATTATTATTTCTTACATGTCTTTCATTTTGCTTTGAACGATGCAAGGTGGTGGACTAGTAAATAGTGTGATTAATAATTTACCCTTTGAACTTCATTTGCCTGGTTACAATTACTGTGGACCAGGTACTAAACTTCAAAAACGTTTACTACGTGGAGATCGAGGCGTAAACAAGTTAGACGAAGCTTGTATGCATCACGATATTGCATATCAGAACCATACAGATTTACCTAATCGACACAAAGCCGATTTACAACTGTTAAACATGGCTAAACAAAGACTTAGGTCTAAAGATGCAGGAAAAGGGGAAAAACTTAGCTCATGGTTAGTGAGCAAAGTCATGAAAGCCAAAATAAAGTCTGGTGCAGGAATTAAAACGTTTAACAGCTTTGTGTCGAAAATAAGATCAAAAATTAGAAAACTAAAACACAAGGACAGTAAGGCTCTTATAAACGCCGCTTACTTGGCTGCAAGAAAAATATTTCCTTGCATACAGAAAGTACGAGTTCCTCGGGTCATACCCATACCGAAAACTGGTGGAGTTCTGCCTTTGATCCCAATTTTTGCTGGTTTATCGGCATTAGGATCTTTAGCGGGTGGTGCTGCTGGTATCGCAAAAACTGTTAACGATTATAGAACAGCTCAAAAAAGTTTACAAGAAACTGAACGACACAATAAAACTATGGAAGCATTAGCTATAGGAAAAGGGTTGTACATTAAACCACATAAAAATGGTACAGGTTTGTTTATAAATTCATCAAAAAACTGATAAGAGAGCTACCTAATCGTCCATTAACTGATATTGATATCAAAAATCACGCACGCGACTTGCCATACTTTCGAGGAGTTTACATGAAAGATCAGCTACCGAGAAAACCAAAACAGGTTGAATGTGCTATTGTGAATTTGGACAATTCAAAAAATGAAGGAACGCATTGGGTAGCTTATGTTAAATTTAATAATTATTGTGAATATTTTGACAGCTTTGGTGATTTAAAACCGCCTCTCGAATTGATACGGTACTTAAAAAACTATAATATTTTTTATAACTACACAAGATACCAAAAATTCAATTCTGTGAATTGTGGACACTTATGTTTAGAATATCTAAGGAATTTTTGGAAAAATAAACGTGTATAAATTAATATGTTATTCTTTCATTTTTATCATTCTCAAGATGTCCCTCACTTTGTCAATAACTGGAAACTCATCAGATTTGTCTACTTACTATCCAAACACATTACAATTAAACGGTCAGTACGAATGCGCATTATTACATTTCTCAACGTTTAATTCTATTCCAAATATTGATAAAAAGAACAATAAGTTCTACTATGGATCCGAGGAAGTAATTGAAATACCCGAAGGAACTTATGAACTTCAAGATATTAGTGATTATATTAAATCCAAAATACAAAATGCATCGATAAAACTACGATGCAATAACAATACTCTAAAAACTACAATACTCTGTTCAAAAGATATAAACTTCGATAAGGAAGACACTTTTCGAAATCTACTAGGGTATGATAAGCAGATCTTGAAAGCTAATAAATTGCATGTCTCACAGTTCCCAGTTAACATTTTACCAACAACCGTGATCAGGATTGAATGTGATATTGTCAGTGGTTCGTACATAAACGGAGAGCCCAGTCACATTATCCACGAATTTGCACTCAACGTGCCACCAGGATATAGAATCATAGAAATTCCTAAAAACGCAATATACTTTCCGATTAACCAAAACAACATAAGCTGCATACATATACGGTTACTGGACATAAACAATCAACTAATAAATTTACGCGGTGAAGAAGTACAGCTGTATTTACATCTAAGAAGAAAAAATGATTGACTATAATAAATATATATATCAACCAGAAAAAGTCCTCAGTTTACATCAAGCTCCCAGTCATATAAGATCTAGCTCGAGGAAAATAATAAAATTAACAAGAGAAAATAAAGCATTTCTTAAAGCAATCGGTTTACTAAAATGAATATCTTAGATGTTTTATCCGCACCAACCTACGACAATACTGTTGAAGGCATCGAATACCATTCATATAAACCGTACGTGACTAGTTTTAACAGGAATGACGAGATACGCATACCTATCAACCAACAGGACTTGTATGTACTACCGTCAGCAAGCACTTTGTATTTGGAAGGAACCATAGTTGTTAATAAAAAGGATTCAAAAGAAGCCGCGAGCAGTGTTCATTTTACTAATAATGCTCTACTCTATCTTTTCCAAGATATAAGGTACGAATTAAATGGCGTGGAGATTGATAAAATAAAAAATGCGGGAGTTACTACCACCATGAAATCGTTAATATCGATGAATGAAAGTGAATCAAAGCTATCTCACGCATGGGGCTGGAACATTGATGGTATAAAAAATATTAATGGAGGTAATTTTTCCGTTTCTATACCACTATGTAACATACTTGGTTTTGCTGAAGATTTTAAGAAAATTGTTATAAATAGTAAACATGAACTGATATTGCTAAGAAGTAACACGAACTTAAATGCAGTGAAACTGAATACTGGTGAAGTAATTGACGACATAAAGATCAATAAAATTATATGGCGTGTACCGCATGTTAAAGTATCGGACAAAGAAAAAATAAGTTTGTTAAAATTGTTAGAAAAAGATCGACCTCTTCAGATGATATTTAGAAATTGGGATTTATACGAATACCCAGCTCTACCAAAAACTACGAAACACACCTGGTCTATAAAAACTTCATCGCAAATAGAGAAACCAAGATACGTAATTATTGGTTTACAAACAAACAGAAAAAATAATTCAAGTTCTGATATGTCACAGTTTGATCACTGTCACGTTCGGGATGTTAAAGTATATCTAAATTCGACTTACTTCCCGTATGAAAACCTTAATATTAGTTTCGCGAATAATAGAATCGCTTTATTATATGAGCAATACATCCGATTTCAACAGTCTTATTACGGACGCCGTTCGGAGCCATTATTAAGTCAGAAACAATTTAGAGATATAGCACCACTATTTATAATCGATTGCTCTAGACAAGCGGACAACGTAAAAACAGGCCCTGTTGTCGATGTGAGAGTAGAAATTGAGTGCGAAGCGGAGATACCAGACCAAACTTCAGCATATTGTCTCATATTGAACGATTGTATCATTGAATACAAACCCTTAAGTAATACTGTGAGAAAAATATCATGAATAGAAATACTATCATAATAGATGTTCAAGGTTTTAAAGATCTTTATAACAATTTCATAATAAAGGAATTGGCTTTTGCTACTCGAGAATACACTCAAACATTTTTAGTAAAACCTCCATACTTGTTTAAATATTTGACAAGCGACGAAAAGAGACAAGTTAAATGGTTGGAAAGGCATAAAGGTATTTATTGGAACGAGGGATACATTGACTACAGAGAGTTTAAACGAATAATTGTTCCATATCTAGAAAATAAGGAAATTATTGTAAATGGCTTTGAAAAGATAAAGTGGATAAATGATCTTTGTGAGGATTGTGTGGTATCAGACCTTGGAACAACACATTGTATCAATTTCTCAGAGCTGTATAAAAAATATTGTGTTGGTCAATCTAATTTTAATTGTAATATACATGCAAAACATTGTGCACTTAAAAATGTGTTATGTATAAAAAAGTATTTAGAATGGTAAAATGTGTACCTACTCATTAAGTAAATAGTTTTGTAAATAAAAACTAATTTTAATTGTAGTGTACACACTATGTGCTCTAAAAAATGTGTTATGTTTGAAAAAGTATTTGGAGTGGTAATTAAATGTATTATTTAAGATATATTTTTTAAATAAAACAACTTTTATCTATAATTGTATTTTTAATTCAAATTATACATCGTATACAAATTACAAAATTAAATTGAAACGAATAACCAATATAAATAAGATTAATAAAAAACTGAATATAATTCTAGATCGATATCATCAAAAATCACTGTCTATTAAAGATTTAGAGATCTTTTTAACTAATGATTCTGTTTCATCCATAACACTGTCCATGGCATCCCTGACAATATACTGAGCACTTATCACAACATTCTCGTTTTCACTATCGCTGTCACTTGTTTGAGAACTATTGTTGTTGCAGAGATCAATAACAGCAATTTTGATTAACTTAAGACCTCGTCGTTGTAATCGGCTGACAACAAAAGATTTCGTGGCATTCTGTTTTTTTAAAGTTTCTCTGCGACGCAGCTTCTGCTTTTTTTCTTTGGTTTTACATTGTTCTGGTTCAGTGCGACACAGCTCAGAGAATCCTTCGTAAGGATCCTGAGCATACTGGCTAAACACAATTTCTGAGTCAGATATCTGAAACAAGAAGATACGCAAAAATAAATAATCAATACTGGTGTACATAATCCACTAGTAGGTTAACGTTAGATTACAATATCTAACTTACCGTTGACATGATGATGTATAATGTCACATATACTATATTATAGTAATAGTCTGTAAAGAATAAAAACGAAACCAACAATCAACTTTATATAAGACTTTAAAATTGTTAGCTTTGCATTTATTGGGGTCTGTATATAAATTGTTTGAAAACCACTCTTTCGTAAATATACTTAGAGTTCCATATTACATAACGGTTTTAGACTAAAGTATAAACTGCAATCTTGCATATTATTTTACTTGCAACATAGCACAAGTGTCTACTCGTCCCACTACAAACTTATGTATTATATTGAATCATTGCAATCACAAATATTACAAGACATATGGAAAATAAAACACATGTCAAAAGTACAATAAATATAAAAATAAAACAAGTTTGTACTCAACAAATGGTGTTTATTAGTGTGAATTTATTAATTAAGCTTATTTTAATTTATACGTATTTACAATCTGTTTTACAAACAAGTATTTTATTTAATAACATATTTGTTTCTATAATATCACAGCTCATTTGTATCTTAAATAATATAACTTATATTATGTACGTTAAATGATAACACATTGAGATAACATCAAGTCAAATAACCTTTTAAGATGGAAGTATGTCCCCACGCTTGGGTTGCAACATTGCATTTGGATATTAATCGTTTATCATCGTTACTTGATAGTGCTATTTTATTCACACTTTGTGTAAATATTTCATGTTTAATTGATTTGAATAAGATATTTTTTCGATGGATTATGTCTCTATTAAATAATACATGCTGATAATTATCAATAGTTAAATTACGGACCACACAAGACTTAATACCTTTTGCTTTCTTAATGACATTGTTCATAGTTTTTATTGAATATAATTTTGACCTTAAACCAACAAATTCGGTAATCAGCTCGCCACCCATTTCGTCTTTAAATAATCCCGGCACTTTTTTATTTATTTGCGGTATCATAAATTTATTATTAATGTTATAGTTGCTAGTATCGAAGTACTGTAAAAAATTATATTTTATATCGTTATAGAAATCATCCGTGTATATAATATATACAAAAGAATCCGTGTCAGTGTAGCATAATTTTACTCTATCGCCGTAAAAAGGTTTAACTATGTTATAATGAAAATGATACATATGTGATTTAGATAGTTCTAATACAGTAAAGCCTATGTATATCGGTTTATCCAATATTAAACGGTCAGGTTTCATTTGTATTGCTACTAAGTTTTCCGATAAAACTGAAGCACTATGAAAATAAGGATTGCTTATGAGTTTTTCAGCACAAGTATATTTTTTAGTTTTATTATTTGGACTATAATTCCATGAGTTCACTACATAGAAATCTAAATAACAAGGTAATAGAAATGGCATACACCGCGGCGATCTATCGAAACGCATGTCGCCGGTGGGCGGGGCTTCAACACATTTACAGCTAATAACTACGCAATCACGCAAACATTAACATCGAGAAGACCAAGCAAACAACACTAGGCCGTACGTCTAATGCAATAAGGTTGACTTTGACGTTGTATGGATTCACTAACTCACACAGTCATTGCATTTTTTTGCATTAGTTGTAGTGATTACGTAAACTACACTAGGGATTGACTACGGATCCGAAATATAATGAAAGACGAAATTATGAGTGATAATGTTTTTTGTTGTATTCTTCTATGGATTACATTATAATATGTACCTACTTACAAAAAAAAAATTCGCTAATTGTCGGTTGACAAAAAAAAATATTATTATTAAATACTTGGTACCTAGGTAGGTTTGGTTTATACGGTGACTTTTTAGTCGTCTTACAAAAGCAGCCCAGTTCATGTATCGAATGACTAGTAAACGTTCATAATAAAAAAATAGGTATTTATGAGATTTGGATAAATTTAAATTGCAATTTTTATTCAATGCATGGCGTACTTTTTGAAACATTCAGTTGCGAGCGCGGTCCGAGCCGTAAAAATGGAGAGGGGCGCGGGGGCGGCGGGCGGCAAGTTATCAAGCATGCAACTAATTTCATAGTGTATATTCGGCCTAAGTTGTAGGGTACCAATTTCGTTTACCCGTGGTAGTCATCCACTTGTTTTTTGTATTTATTTGCATCCTGCGGGATTATGAAATGAAAATATATTAAATAATATGTTCACAAAAACGAACGACTATTAAAATTGTTACTTTTCGTATACAATGTTCATTTTGGATAATTTGTCCGCACTTAACCACATCACTATTTCCGACAGCTTTGTGCGGCCGTACCACTACAAATACGATCGCATTGATAAATATTATTTTTCGTTATACATTTCTCTTTTTACAACGGTGTATTTCTGTAAGTCTCTTACTGCAGAGGCAATGATTAGTAAAGAATGCAATTGTTGCAGGATGGTGCGATATAAATATGGTTTATAATGAAGGTTATGTTTTGAAATTTAATTTTGCAATAACATCAATATTACTGCAATAATTTACTTACCGATAAAATGTTATCTATTTATTTATGTTATTACACGATGCAGATGAATTTCCAGCCTGAGAAACGCCGCAAAACACCATTTTTAGTGGTTCTTGCTGTGACGACGTTCCGCGAGCGACTGAGCGTAAGTTCGCGCGCTGGTGTCGTCCAAGACACCAGTGTGGCGACAAGGTCACGCGGCGTTGGCACTTCTATTACCTTGTTATTTAGATTTCTATGGTTCACTAAATGAACAGTCACCCTTTTTTCTGTATTTTCTAAAGTTTTACCAAAAACGCTATTGTTTAATAACTTAAAGAAATCCTGCTCAAAAACACTTTTTGCGTTTTGTCGTAATTTGGTATTTAATTCGATGTACTCCTTTAAATATGCACTTTGTCGAAACGTAATGACTCTATGTATTTTACGTAATAATAAACCATGCTCAAGACATTTCTTTAAGTGTACATAATGAATCACGTATTTATACTTATTGTAGAGATTTGCAATAAGTTTTTCTGTTTTACCGCCCGGGGGTTTACATTTTTCAGCACAGAAAGGTAAGTCGTTGTGTAAATTATGTAACGTTTCAGGGTATAAGAGATCTACTTCAAGTATAAAACCCCATTCCGCGTTATCTCTAATATTTTCTACGACTAACTGATCTATTTCGTGTTGATTTAAAAATCGGAAACCCGAGTGAGGTAAATACTGACACATACTATAGCCGTAAAGATTATTACAGTCTAAATAACTTATAAAACACTGTGGTTCCACTGCATCATACGATGACATATATCTATTATTAGCTTTTGCATAGCGGTGGGAACACATACATAAACCTCCTCTTATACCGCTTTGAATCATCCGCACAATAGATAAGTCTGTTATAAGTTCTAATTTAACTCCCGTCTTTAAAAGCATAGCATCAAACGATAAACTAGGAGCAGTAATATAAAACGCAGGGTCGAGCTTATAATGCACTTTACAAGTTTTTCGAAAATTTTGAAATATGTCCGTAAGTAATAGTACATCAGTCTTTAAATATAAGTCAGTATATTCACCCATTGTTTTTATGCCAAATTTGGTCCATACCGAGTTAGCGTGGTTATAGTCCTCCTGTGAAATATGCTCATTACTTAAGGAATTGAAAAATAAATGTTTCGGTGGTAACGTTTTTTCTTCATAGCAATTCCAATTGCTCATGTAATCGTAAGGATAAATGCCTTTTCGGGTAAGTAAATTAAACTTATCATTTATAGGGAAATGAAAGCGTAAGCTAATAAAATCCTCAATTCGCATAGTCTTTGATAGCTTGTCTAAACTAGTGCCTAAGAAATTAAATGAATCTAAAATCTAATTTGTACGTATTCATTCTCGTCTATATGTATAAATTTGGAAATGATATATATTTTTCTTTGGTTCTAGGATGATATTTAATTTGCCAGGCGTTTCACCTAACTTTTTAATAAAAAGGTGACAGTCGTATCCTGATAAATTATGAAAAAATATTGGTATGAACATAGGTAGCTTATATTGTAAATTACAATGTCGATGAGCTGCACCGCGATATCGACAGTAATATGACAGTGATCTCTTACTTTATTATCTCATAACAGATTATCGCATATGTGACATTTCCAAGCTTTTTTGTAATCAATTCCGTCTTTCTCAGAAAATATAATCGAAACATTTTGAGTTAGTATGTTATAAATTCTTTTGACGTCTTCAGTAAGGAACTCTATAATTTCGATACACAATCAATTCCACGATAAGTTTGAATTCATTAAAATTATCATCGCACGATGAAACAATATTATACGCGAAGGGCTGAAGGAACGTGTCGTTGTAAGCGTGACGTGTTAGCGGTGTCCGATTCATGGCCGGAAATCGGTTCGAGTAATGTTTCGAAATCAGCGTAGATTATGAAAGGAATGTCTTGTTTTTATTATAATTATTTGATTGTAAAAATGTTCCTTTATCAGGCAATACAGTAATAACTCCTGCCACAAATGATTTTCAAA